>NC_056431.1:78318937-78426437 GCF_018296145.1 Oncorhynchus tshawytscha
GCTGACTTGGTCCCAACAACTACCCTGCTGACGGACGTCCAACCCAATAACCCTGTTGACTGTCCCAACACACGACCCCTGTTGACTGTCACCCAACACACTAACCCTGCTGACTGTCCCTAACACACTAACCCTGTTGTGACTGGGTCCCAGACAAACTAACCCTGTTGACTGACTGAGTCCCAGCACACTAGCCCTGCTGACTGGCTGGTCCCAACACACCTAGCCCTGCTGACTGGTCCCAACCACACCAACCCTGTTGACGGCCTGGTTCGCAACACTGGCACCACTGATTGGCAACCGTACTCTTCTACATTTGCAGTCTAACACCTCGCCTGACTCAGTCCCAACGAGTCTTTCAAACCTGTCCCAGTCTCGGTTCGGCACTCAGCCTGTTGATGCCGTCCCAACCACACGAACCCTGCTGTCTGCTCGGTCCAAACCACCACTCAACGCCATGTTTCGTGACTGGGTCCCATCACGCTGTCTCACAGTGGTCCCAAACACACACTAGCACGCTGTGACTGGATCCCAACACACACTGTGATCTTTGGTTGGCCACTAGTTCCGATATCACTGTTTGACTCGTCCCAGCACTTGCCAGCCCTGTTGTGATGGGGTTCAGCCCACCTCAGCCTGCTGGATTGACTGGTCCCAGCTCACACTAGCCTCTTCATTTTGTTGACTGGTCGGCTTACACTGACGTGGCTGATCTGGTACCGACGCCACTATGGCCCTGTGATGACTGGTCCCAGCCACTAGCCCTTTGTTTCGTGTTTAGCTCACACGCTGTTGTCTGGATCCCAACACGCCTAGCCCTGCTGGGTGGCTGGTCCCAGCTTACACTAAGCCCTGCTGATTGACTGGGTCCCAACACACTACCCTGCTGACTGGCTGGTCCCAACACTACTCAGCCCTGCTGACTGGTCCCAACACACTAACCCTGCTGACCTGACTGGTCCCAACACACTAACCCTGTTGACTGGTACCAACACACCAACTTTTGGACTGACTGGTCCCAACACACAACCCCATGTTGACTGGACTGTCCCAACAACTCAAATCCTTGGATGACTGGTCTCAAACACACCAACCCTGTTGACCGACATGGTCCCAACACACAACCCCTGCTGACTGGTCCCAACACACTAACCTGGGATGACTGGTCCCAACACTCAACCCTGTTGACTGGTCTCAACACATAACCCTGTGACTGACTGGTCTCAACACACTCAAACCTGTGCTGACTGGTCCCAACACACTAGCCCTGCTGATGACTGGTCCCAACACACTAACATGACTGACTGGTCCCAACACACTAACCCTGTTGACTGACTGGTCCCAACACACTAACCTAGCTGACTGACTGGGTCCCCAACACTACTACTCTTGACTGATTGGTATCTAACACACTACGCCCTACTGTGGCTCGACTGGTCCAACACTACTAACCCTGTCTGAGTTTCGGTCTCACATGACACACTCAGCCTGTTGACTGGCGTCCCAACACACTAAACCTGCTGATTCTGACTCGGGTCGATCAACACTCAACCTCTGTTGTTGCTGTGGTTCCCAACACGCACTAACCCTGCTGACTGACTGGTCCCAACACGCACTAACTCTTTGACTGGACTGTTCCTAACATCACTGACCCTGTTGACTGATTCCCAGCACGCTAGCCTGTTGGTGGGGTTCAGCCCACCTCACCCTGCTGACGACTGGTTGGTCAACATACTATGCACTGTTGACGCGCTGGTTCTACGTGTCACTGCCCTGTGACGTGATCTGGTCTCCAACACTACTAGCTATGACTGGTCCCAGCCACTAGACTCTGTGATTTGGTTCAACACACTACCCCTGTTGACTGGATCTCAACACACTAACTCCTGCTGACTGGCTGGTCCCAACATACTAAGCCCTGTTGACTGGTCTCAAACACTACACCCTGTTGACTGACTGTCCCAACACACTAACCTGCTGCTGACTGGTCCCAACACTAACCTGCTGATGATCCCAGCCACTGACAGTTGTTGATTGGGCTCTAACACATATGCCCCTGTTTGATTGGTCAGACACACTGCATTTCGGATCCCCTAACCCTATGCTGACTGTCTCGATTCGCTAACCCTTGTTGGATTGGTTGGTCTCAACATATTTTGGCCTTGACATGATTGGTTCTAACATTACTCACCCCTGTTGGGATGATTGGTTCCTAACATACTTGTTTGATTGGGTTCTACACATTTCAAATTTGTGATTGGATTGGTTCTAATATACTAAATTCCTGTTGATTGTCTAAATATTATTCACCTTGTTGTGGATTGATTGGTTCTAATATTACTAATTCTAGATGATTGGTTCTAACACACTTCACCTTGTTGATTGATTGGTTCTAATACATTTAATCTTTGATTGGTTCCTAACATAACCTTGTTGATTGGTTCTAATATTACTAATTCTTGCTGATTGGTTCCCACACATTTACCCTTGTTAGATTGATTGGTCTCTAATATTTACCTGATTGGATTGGTTCTAAATATTCACCTTAACTGGTCTCAACACCACTGGATTGACTGTCCCTAACATACTAACCCTGGAGACTGACTGGTCCCAACACACTAACCCTGCTGACTGACTGGTCCCAACACACTAACCCTGTACTGACTGGTCCCAACACACTAACCCTGTTGACTGGTCCCAACACACTAACCCTGCTACTGACTGGTCCCAACACACTAACCCTGTTGACTGACTGGTCCCAACACACTAACCCTGCTGACTGACTGGTCCCCAACCCTATGACTGGTCCCAACACACTAACCCTGCTGACTGACTGGTCCCAACACACTAACCCTGCTGACTGACTGGTCCCAACACACTAACCCTGCTGATTTGACTGGTCACACACTCAGCCCTGTTGACTGGCTGATTTCAGCACACTAACCCTGTTGACTGGCCCCAGCACACTAGCCTAGTTTGTGCTGGTCCCAACACACACTAACCCTCGACTGACTGACTGGTCCCTAACACACTAACCCTGCTGACTGACTGGTCCCAACACACTAACCCTGCTGACTGACTGGTCCCAACACACTAACCCTGCTGACTGACTGGGTCCCAACACACTAACCCTGCTGAGTCAGGTCCTGCGGCTTAGCACTCAGCTACTGCTGCCTCGACTGGTCCCAACACAACTACTGTTGACTGGGTCCAACACACTAACCCTGTTGACCCGGTCTCCAGCACTAACCTGCTGACCAGGTGATCAGCACTGCCCTGTTGACGACTGGTCCCAACACCCTACGGCATGTGGTCCCAACACACACTAAACTGTTGACTGGCTGATCTCAAGCATTATCAGCTAAACCCTGTTGACTGGGTCTCGCCCTGCAACCTTGCTGACTGTCCCAACACCACATGCTGACTGATCAGTTCCCAACACATAAGCCTGTTGATATGGTCCCGGCTACACGTAACTACACATGTGCATTGGTTCCAAGCTACTGACCCTGTTGACTGGTCCCAACACACTAAGTCCAGTGTTGACTGGTCCCCAACACAGTAACCCTGCATGACCTGGTTCAACAACATAACCCCTGCTGACTCGGTCCCAACATACCAGCCTGTATGACTGGATCCCAACAGCACCTAGCCTGTGCTGACTGAGTCCCAACAACACTAGCACTAGTCGCCTGCCAACCTGCCGACGACGCTGCTTTGACTGACGTGGCACACACTAGCCTGTTGACTGTCTGCTCACCAGCCACTGACACGTTGACGCAGCGCGGTCGGCTGACTGGACTACAACTCTGCTGACTGACTGGTCCCCGCACCTGGCCCTGGCGCTGACTGGTCCCAACCACACTAACGCCCACGCTGAGCCATTGGATCCCAACCACCAGTAGCCGCTGTCTGCCTGGTCCCAGCACACTAACACCGCTTGCGATGGTCCCAGCACACTAAACCATCTTGTTTGGATCCGTCTAGCACTCAGGCGCCTGTTGACTTTGGCTCCCAACACGCTGACTGGCTCGTTCACCCAGCGCACTGACTGCCGAGCTGGTCCCCATGCTAACTACACCTACACACGCAACCTGGTTGACAGTCCCAGCACTGGCTGATGACTTGGTCACTGCGCCCAGCAGATGACTGGTCCCACAAACACCTGACTCGGCTGGCTGGTCGCAACATAGCCTGTATGACTGACTGGCGCCCATACCTTCGACCTGACGACGACTGGTCCCAACACACCACCCTGGTGACTAGTTCCCAGCGCAGCCTCGACCACCTTGACTGGGTCCCAGCATAACTAGCATGCTGTCATTGACTGGTGCCCAACGCACTCAGCCTGACTTGGTCTAGCGCTGGTCCCCAGCACACTAACCTGCTACAGGCTGCAGCCTGGATCCCAGCAGCACTGACCCGCCGGAGTGGATGCAACACTAACTGACAGTCCCAACCTGCTGACGACTGGTCCCGCTGGCGCACCCAGGCCCTGTTTGTTCGCCTGTTATGCGAGAAGCTGGTTCAACACACCTAGCCTGTTGACTGGCGAGTCTGCAACCGCACTAGCCACCTGTCAGTCTGGTCGACACACTAGCCCACCGATGGTCCCCATGCTGGCCTGTTGACTGGTCCCAACACACCACCCTGTTGTTTCAGGTCCCAAACTCTCTGAACTAGTTGACTGGCTGGGTCTCCCGCTTACACTAACCCTGGTGCTGATCTGGTGCCCAACACAGCTTGCACCCTGACCGACTGACTGTGCAACACACTAGTGCGACTGGCTCGCACTGACTGGCTCCGCACACCTAACCCTGGTGACTGTGGCACCTCCCGACTGTTCCACTAACCCCGCTGACTGGATACAGCACCACTCGTCCCTGCTGTTCAGTTTAGCGCAACCTGCGCTGACTGGTCCCAGCAACACTGACAGCCTGGCATGCGGCACCTGACCCGACTGTCACTAACCTGACTGACCGTGCAGCACGCTGCTGACTGACTGGTCCCAACACACTAACCCTGATGACTGGTCCCAACACACTAGCCCGTGACTGACTGGTCCCAACACACTAACCCTGCTGACTGACTGGTCCCAACACACTAACCCTGTTGACTGGTCCCAAGACACTAACCCTGACTGACTGGTCCCAACACATAACGTTTGACTGACTGGTCCCAGCTGCTACTAACAGCTGTTGACTGGTCCCAGCACACTAACCCTGTTGACTGGTCCCAACACTGCAACCCTGCTGGCTGACTGGTCCGCACATAACACCCTGTTGACTGGTCCCAACCGCACTGGCTGCTGACTGGTCCCAGCACACTAGCCTGTTGACTGACTGGTCGCAGCACACTAGCTGACATGACTGGTCCCAACACACCCTGACGCCTGATGACTGGTCCCAACACACTAACACCTGTTGACTGACTGGTCCCAACACACTAACCCTGTTGACCGACTGGTGCAACACACTAACCCTGTTGACTGGTCTCAACACACTAACCCCTGCTGTTGACTGGTCCCAACACGAAACCCTGTTGACTGGCTGGTCCCAACATACTAGCCTGCTGACTGGTGGTCCCAACACACTAACCTGATTGACTGGGTCATTGGGTGAAAATACATTTGACAAATTTCCTATAAACAAAACATTAAAATACACTTTTTAATATTCTTTCTATCTAAAGCTATTGCTTTTTATCCCTTTATCTTTAAGCATGTCCCTGAATTGGGCAGATGAGTTTAACAGAGACAGGGAAATACTGTAGAGACAGTCTGTCTATGGTTTCATTGGGCAAGTAGACTTAACTCCACCAACTCCAGTCTGGATGTTTTCTCCTTAAAGTGGATTTTCTTGCAATTCTACAGTTTTTGTAATTGACAACTTTCCACTCATTTTGCCACAAGGCATTTTTTTGTTTGTTGCAGTTTTACATTTCCTGCAATTCTGCCCATTTGCCAAGACTTATGCCATGTTAATGATATCTGGGTGAGAGTGACCAACAAAATCAAATGAGTGCCCCGTGGAGTTCAGGGCCCCCCTGGAGTTCAGGGCCCCGTGGAGTTCAGGGCCCCCCTGGAGTTCAGGGCCCCGTGGAGTTCAGGGCCCCGTGGAGTTCAGGGCCCCGTGGAGTTCAGGGCCCCATGGAGTTCAGGGCCCCGTGGAGTTCAGGGCCCGTGAGTTCAGGGCCCCGTGGAGTTCAGGGCGCCGTGGAGTTCAGGGCCCCGTGAGTTCAGGGCCCCCTGGAGTTCAGGGCCCCGTGAGTTCAGGGCCCCGTGGAGTTCAGGGCCCCCTGGAGTTCAGGGCCCCGTGAGTTCAGGGCCCCGTGGAGTTCAGGGCGCCGTGGAGTTCAGGGCCCCGTGAGTTCAGGGCCCCCCTGGAGTTCAGGGCCCCGTGGAGTTTAGGGCCCCGTGAGTTCAGGGCCCCGTGGAGTTCAGTGTTTAACACTTTTTTGGGTACGACATCATTCCATCATTCCATCATTCCATCATTCCATCATTCCATCATTCCATCACCCACTGGCTCCAGGTCATCTACAAGACCCTGCTAGGTAAAGTCCCCCTTTTTTTTTTTTTTTTTTTTTTAACCTTTATTTAACTAGGCAAGTCTAGTCAAGTTCAAGATCGCAATTGTAAATGAGAACTTGTTCTCAACTTGCCTACCTTGTTAAATAAAGGTGAAATAAAAATAAAATAAAATATGTGTTATTTCAAAGTTTTGATCTGCTTTCATATTGTTGAGTATAATATAAAATAAATCTATAAATAAATAATATATAAAGATATCTTTATATATTTGTGGTTGTCACTTATTAAGCATCCTATGTATTATTGTGGACCACTTAACAGAATTGATGTAGATCACGAGTTATTCTTAAAATTTTTGCTGTCTATTATTTCATTTTTTCTCGGCTTTTTTCTAAAATAGTAATTTATTTTAATTTTATTTAAATTTCTAAATTAGATTTAACTTTATCAGAGTAAGAGATTATCATTTCCATAATGTATGCCTTAAAGGCATAATAAATTATATCGTGGGTTCGGCTTTTCTCTGTCCTCTATGTCAACATTTGTAAAGGTTGAATTTTTGGGAGGTTTTGCGTTTTTAATACATTTTGGGTCCGGAAGATGCGCTCTGTTCCTTCTTCAAATTCTGTCACTATGTGTATTTTAGTGTAATTAAACATGACACAGGAGAATGATCCGATATCACTATGTCATGGATTTTAGAACCCGGTGTATTATTGAGTGCATATTTGGAAATAAAAATGTAGCCAGTTCTCTCCCCGATTTCATGGTTTCCAATTGGTAGTTACAGTCTTGTCTCAACGCTGCAAATCCCGTATGGACTCTGGAGAGGCGAAGGCCGAGAGCCGCACTGCTTCTTGACACACTTAACCCGGACGCCAGCCGCATCAATGTATTCGGAGGAAAACACCATGTACTTGGCAACCATGTCAGCGTGCACTGCGCCGGGCCCGCCACAGGAGTCGCTATTACGCAATGAGACAAGGACATCCCTGCCGACCAAACCCTCCCCTAACCCGGACGACTCTGGTTCCATTAATAGAAGAAGAAGAAGACTCCACTATTCTAATGTTCCATTAATAGAAGACTCCACTATTCTAATGTTCCATTAATAGAAGAATAAGACTCCACTATTCTAATGTTCCATTAATAGAAGAAGACTCCACTATTCTAATGTTCCATTAATAGAAGAAGACTCCACTATTCTAATGTTCCATTAATAGAAGAAGACTCCACTATTCTAATGTTCCATTAATAGAAGAAGACTCCACTATTCTAATGTTCCATTAATAGAAGAAGACTCCACTATTCTAATGTTCCATTAATAGAAGAAGACTCCACTATTCTAATGTTCCATTAATAGAAGAAGACTCCACTATTCTAATGTTCCATTAATAGAAGAAGACTCCACTATTCTAATGTTCCATTAATAGAATAAGACTCCACTATTCTAATGTTCCATTAATAGAAGAAGACTCCACTATTCTAATGTTCCATTAATAGAAGAAGACTCCACTATTCTAATGTTCCATTAATAGAAGAAGACTCCACTATTCTAATGTTCCATTAATAGAAGAAGACTCCACTATTCTAATGTTCCATTAATAGAAGAAGACTCCACTATTCTAATGTTCCATTAATAGAAGACTCCACTATTCTAATGTTCCATTAATAGAAGAAGACTCCACTATTCTAATGTTCCATTAATAGAAGAAGACTCCATTCTATTCTCCAATGTTCCATTAATGTTCCATTAATAGAAGAAGACTCCACTATTCTAATGTTCCATTAATAGAAGAAGACTCCACTATTCTAATGTTCCATTAATAGAAGAAGACTCTAATGTTCCATATTCTAATGTTCCATTAATAGAAGAAGACTCCACTATTCTAATGTTCCATTAATAGAAGAAGACTCCACTATTCTAATGTTCCATTAATAGAAGAAGACTCCACTATTCTAATGTTCCATTAATAGAAGAAGACTCCACTATTCTAATGTTCCACTATTCTAATGTTCCATTAATAGAAGAAGACTCCACTATTCTAATGTTCCATTAATAGAAGAAGACTCCACTATTCTAATGTTCCATTAATAGAAGACTCCACTATTCTAATGTTCCATTAATAGAAGAAGACTCCACTATTCTAATGTTCCATTAATAGAAGACTCCACTATTCTAATGTTCCATTAATAGAAGAATAAGACTCCACTATTCTAATGTTCCATTAATAGAAGAAGACTCCACTATTCTAATGTTCCATTAATAGAAGAAGACTCCACTATTCTAATGTTCCATTAATAGAAGACTCCACTATTCTAATATTCCATTAATAGAAGAAGACTCCACTATTCTAATGTTCCATTAATAGAAGAAGACTCCACTATTCTAATGTTCCATTAATAGAAGAAGACTCCACTATTCTAATGTTCCATTAATAGAAGACTCCACTATTCTAATGTTCCATTAATAGAAGAAGACTCCACTATTCTAATGTTCCATTAATAGAAGACTCCACTATTCTAATGTTCCATTAATAGAAGAAGACTCCACTATTCTAATGTTCCATTAATAGAAGAAGACTCCACTATTCTAATGTTCCATTAATAGAAGAAGACTCCACTATTCTAATGTTCCATTAATAGAAGAAGACTCCACTATTCTAATGTTCCATTAATAGAAGAAGACTCCACTATTCTAATGTTCCATTAATAGAAGAAGACTCCACTATTCTAATGTTCCATTAATAGAAGAAGACTCCACTATTCTAATGTTCCATTAATAGAAGAAGACTCCACTATTCTAATGTTCCATTAATAGAAGACTCCACTATTCTAATGTTCCATTAATAGAAGAAGACTCCACTATTCTAATGTTCCATTAATAGAAGAAGACTCCACTATTCTAATGTTCCATTAATAGATGAAGACTCCACTATTCTAATGTTCCATTAATAGAAGAAGACTCCACTATTCTAATGTTCCATTAATAGATGAAGACTCCACTATTCTAATGTTCCATTAATAGAAGAAGAAGACTCCACTATTCTAATGTTCCATTAATAGAAGACTCCACTATTCTAATGTTCCATTAATAGAAGAAGACTCCACTATTCTAATGTTCCATTAATAGAAGAAGACTCCACTATTCTAATGTTCCATTAATAGAAGAAGACTCCACTATTCTAATGTTCCATTAATAGAAGAAGACTCCACTATTCTAATGTTCCATTAATAGAAGAAGACTCCACTATTCTAATGTTCCATTAATAGAAGAAGACTCCACTATTCTAATGTTCCATTAATAGAAGAAGACTCCACTATTCTAATGTTCCATTAATAGAAGAAGACTCCACTATTCTAATGTTCCATTAATAGAAGAAGACTCCACTATTCTAATGTTCCATTAATAGAAGAAGACTCCACTATTCTAATGTTCCATTAATAGAAGAATACTCCACTATTCTAATGTTCCATTAATAGAAGAAGAAGACTCCACTATTCTAATGTTCCATTAATAGAAGAAGACTCCACTATTCTAATGTTCCATTAATAGAAGAAGACTCCACTATTCTAATGTTCCATTAATAGATGAAGACTCCACTATTCTAATGTTCCATTAATAGAAGACTCCACTATTCTAATGTTCCATTAATAGAAGAAGACTCCACTATTCTAATGTTCCATTAATAGAAGAAGACTCCACTATTCTAATGTTCCATTAATAGAAGAAGACTCCACTATTCTAATGTTCCATTAATAGAAGAAGACTCCACTATTCTAATGTTCCATTAATAGAAGAAGACTCCACTATTCTAATGTTCCATTAATAGAATAAGACTCCACTATTCTAATGTTCCATTAATAGAAGACTCCACTATTCTAATGTTCCATTAATAGAAGACTCCACTATTCTAATGTTCCATTAATAGAAGAAGACTCCACTATTCTAATGTTCCATTAATAGAAGACTCCACTATTCTAATGTTCCATTAATAGAAGACTCCACTATTCTAATGTTCCATTAATAGAAGAAGACTCCACTATTCTAATGTTCCATTAATAGAAGAAGACTCCACTATTCTAATGTTCCATTAATAGAAGAAGACTCCACTATTCTAATGTTCCATTAATAGAAGAATAAGACTCCACTATTCTAATGTTACATTAATAGAAGAATAAGACTCCACTATTCTAATGTTCCATTAATAGAAGAATAAGACTCCACTATTCTAATGTTACATTAATAGAAGAAGACTCCACTATTCTAATGTTCCATTAATAGAATAAGACTCCACTATTCTAATGTTCCATTAATAGAAGAATAAGACTCCACTATTCTAATGTTACATTAATAGAAGAAGACTCCACTATTCTAATGTTCCATTAATAGAAGACTCCACTATTCTAATGTTCCATTAATAGAAGACTCCACTATTCTAATGTTCCATTAATAGAAGAAGACTCCACTATTCTAATGTTCCATTAATAGAAGAAGACTCCACTATTCTAATGTTCCATTAATAGAAGAAGACTCCACTATTCTAATGTTCCATTAATAGAAGAAGACTCCACTATTCTAATGTTCCATTAATAGAAGACTCCACTATTCTAATGTTCCATTAATAGAAGACTCCACTATTCTAATGTTCCATTAATAGAAGAAGACTCCACTATTCTAATGTTCCATTAATAGAAGAAGACTCCACTATTCTAATGTTCCATTAATAGAAGAAGAAGACTCCACTATTCTAATGTTCCATTAATAGATGAAGACTCCATTATTCTAATGTTCCATTAATAGAAGAAGACTCCACTATTCTAATGTTCCATTAATAGAAGAAGACTCCACTATTCTAATGTTCCATTAATAGAAGAAGACTCCACTATTCTAATGTTACATTAATAGAAGAAGACTCCACTATTCTAATGTTCCATTAATAGAAGACTCCACTATTCTAATGTTCCATTAATAGAAGAAGACTCCACTATTCTAATGTTCCATTAATAGAAGACTCCACTATTCTAATGTTCCATTAATAGAAGAAGACTCCACTATTCTAATGTTCCATTAATAGAAGACTCCACTATTCTAATGTTCCATTAATAGAAGACTCCACTATTCTAATGTTCCATTAATAGAAGAAGACTCCACTATTCTAATGTTCCATTAATAGAAGAAGACTCCACTATTCTAATGTTCCATTAATAGAAGACTCCACTATTCTAATGTTCCATTAATAGAAGAAGACTCCACTATTCTAATGTTACATTAATAGAAGAAGACTCCACTATTCTAATGTTCCATTAATAGAAGACTCCACTATTCTAATGTTCCATTAATAGAAGAAGACTCCACTATTCTAATGTTCCATTAATAGAAGAAGACTCCACTATTCTAATGTTACATTAATAGAAGAAGACTCCACTATTCTAATGTTCCATTAATAGAAGAAGACTCCACTATTCTAATGTTCCATTAATAGAAGAAGACTCCACTATTCTAATGTTCCATTAATAGAAGAAGACTCCACTATTCTAATGTTCCATTAATAGAAGAAGACTCCACTATTCTAATGTTCCATTAATAGAAGAAGACTCCACTATTCTAATGTTCCATTAATAGAAGAAGACTCCACTATTCTAATGTTCCATTAATAGAAGACTCCACTATTCTAATGTTCCATTAATAGAAGAAGACTCCACTATTCTAATGTTCCATTAATAGAAGAAGACTCCACTATTCTAATGTTCCATTAATAGAAGAAGACTCCACTATTCTAATGTTCCATTAATAGAAGAAGACTCCACTATTCTAATGTTCCATTAATAGAAGAAGACTCCACTATTCTAATGTTCCATTAATAGAAGAAGAAGACTCCACTATTCTAATGTTCCATTAATAGAAGACTCCACTATTCTAATGTTCCATTAATAGAAGAAGACTCCACTATTCTAATGTTCCATTAATAGAAGAAGACTCCACTATTCTAATGTTCCATTAATAGAAGACTCCACTATTCTAATGTTCCATTAATAGAAGAAGACTCCACTATTCTAATGTTCCATTAATAGAAGAAGACTCCACTATTCTAATGTTCCATTAATAGAAGAAGACTCCACTATTCTAATGTTCCATTAATAGAAGAAGACTCCACTATTCTAATGTTCCATTAATAGAAGACTCCACTATTCTAATGTTCCATTAATAGAAGAAGACTCCACTATTCTAATGTTCCATTAATAGAAGAAGACTCCACTATTCTAATGTTCCATTAATAGAAGAAGACTCCACTATTCTAATGTTCCATTAATAGAAGACTCCACTATTCTAATGTTCCATTAATAGAAGAAGACTCCACTATTCTAATGTTCCATTAATAGAAGAAGACTCCACTATTCTAATGTTCCATTAATAGAAGAAGACTCCACTATTCTAATGTTCCATTAATAGAAGAAGACTCCACTATTCTAATGTTCCATTAATAGAAGAAGACTCCACTATTCTAATGTTCCATTAATAGAAGAAGACTCCACTATTCTAATGTTCCATTAATAGAAGAAGACTCCACTATTCTAATGTTCCATTAATAGAAGAAGACTCCACTATTCTAATGTTCCATTAATAGAAGAAGACTCCACTATTCTAATGTTCCATTAATAGAAGAAGACTCCACTATTCTAATGTTCCATTAATAGAAGAAGACTCCACTATTCTAATGTTCCATTAATAAGAAGACTCCACTATTCTAATGTTCCATTAATAGAATAAGACTCCACTATTCTAATGTTCCATTAATAGAAGACTCCACTATTCTAATGTTCCATTAATAGAAGACTCCACTATTCTAATGTTCCATTAATAGAAGAAGACTCCACTATTCTAATGTTCCATTAATAGAAGACTCCACTATTCTAATGTTCCATTAATAGAAGACTCCACTATTCTAATGTTCCATTAATAGAAGAAGACTCCACTATTCTAATGTTCCATTAATAGAAGAAGACTCCACTATTCTAATGTTCCATTAATAGAAGAAGACTCCACTATTCTAATGTTCCATTAATAGAAGAATAAGACTCCACTATTCTAATGTTACATTAATAGAAGAATAAGACTCCACTATTCTAATGTTCCATTAATAGAAGAATAAGACTCCACTATTCTAATGTTACATTAATAGAAGAAGACTCCACTATTCTAATGTTCCATTAATAGAATAAGACTCCACTATTCTAATGTTCCATTAATAGAAGAATAAGACTCCACTATTCTAATGTTACATTAATAGAAGAAGACTCCACTATTCTAATGTTCCATTAATAGAAGACTCCACTATTCTAATGTTCCATTAATAGAAGACTCCACTATTCTAATGTTCCATTAATAGAAGAAGACTCCACTATTCTAATGTTCCATTAATAGAAGAAGACTCCACTATTCTAATGTTCCATTAATAGAAGAAGACTCCACTATTCTAATGTTCCATTAATAGAAGAAGACTCCACTATTCTAATGTTCCATTAATAGAAGACTCCACTATTCTAATGTTCCATTAATAGAAGACTCCACTATTCTAATGTTCCATTAATAGAAGAAGACTCCACTATTCTAATGTTCCATTAATAGAAGAAGACTCCACTATTCTAATGTTCCATTAATAGAAGAAGAAGACTCCACTATTCTAATGTTCCATTAATAGAAGAAGACTCCACTATTCTAATGTTCCATTAATAGAAGAAGACTCCACTATTCTAATGTTCCATTAATAGAAGAAGACTCCACTATTCTAATGTTCCATTAATAGAAGAAGACTCCACTATTCTAATGTTCCATTAATAGAAGAAGACTCCACTATTCTAATGTTCCATTAATAGAAGACTCCACTATTCTAATGTTCCATTAATAGAAGAAGACTCCACTATTCTAATGTTCCATTAATAGAAGACTCCACTATTCTAATGTTCCATTAATAGAAGAAGACTCCACTATTCTAATGTTCCATTAATAGAAGACTCCACTATTCTAATGTTCCATTAATAGAAGAAGAAGACTCCACTATTCTAATGTTCCATTAATAGAAGAAGACTCCACTATTCTAATGTTCCATTAATAGAAGAAGACTCCACTATTCTAATGTTCCATTAATAGAAGAAGACTCCACTATTCTAATGTTCCATTAATAGAAGAAGACTCCACTATTCTAATGTTCCATTAATAGAAGAAGACTCCACTATTCTAATGTTCCATTAATAGAAGAAGACTCCACTATTCTAATGTTCCATTAATAGAAGAAGAAGACTCCACTATTCTAATGTTCCATTAATAAAGAAGACTCCACTATTCTAATGTTCCATTAATAGAAGACTCCACTATTCTAATGTTCCATTAATAGAAGAAGACTCCACTATTCTAATGTTCCATTAATAGAAGAAGACTCCACTATTCTAATGTTCCATTAATAGAAGACTCCACTATTCTAATGTTCCATTAATAGAAGAAGACTCCACTATTCTAATGTTCCATTAATAGAAGAAGACTCCACTATTCTAATGTTCCATTAATAGAAGAAGACTCCACTATTCTAATGTTCCATTAATAGAAGAAGACTCCACTATTCTAATGTTCCATTAATAGAAGAAGACTCCACTATTCTAATGTTCCATTAATAGAAGAAGACTCCACTATTCTAATGTTCCATTAATAGAAGAAGACTCCACTATTCTAATGTTCCATTAATAGAAGACTCCACTATTCTAATGTTCCATTAATAGAAGAAGACTCCACTATTCTAATGTTCCATTAATAGAAGAAGACTCCACTATTCTAATGTTCCATTAATAGAAGAAGACTCCACTATTCTAATGTTCCATTAATAGAAGAAGACTCCACTATTCTAATGTTCCATTAATAGAAGAAGACTCCACTATTCTAATGTTCCATTAATAGAAGAAGACTCCACTATTCTAATGTTCCATTAATAGAAGAAGACTCCACTATTCTAATGTTCCATTAATAGAAGAAGACTCCACTATTCTAATGTTCCATTAATAGAAGAAGACTCCACTATTCTAATGTTCCATTAATAGAAGAAGACTCCACTATTCTAATGTTCCATTAATAGAAGAAGACTCCCACTATTCTAATGTTCCATTAATAGAAGAATTCTAATGACTCCACTATTCTAATGTTCCATTAATAGAAGAAGACTCCACTATTCTAATGTTCCATTAATAGAAGACTCCACTATTCTAATGTTCCATTAATAGAAGAAGACTCCACTATTCTAATGTTCCATTAATAGAAGAATAAGACTCCACTATTCTAATGTTCCATTAATAGAAGAAGACTCCACTATTCTAATGTTCCATTAATAGAAGAAGACTCCACTATTCTAATGTTCCATTAATAGAAGAAGACTCCACTATTCTAATGTTCCATTAATAGAAGAAGACTCCACTATTCTAATGTTCCATTAATAGAAGAAGACTCCACTATTCTAATGTTCCATTAATAGAAGAAGACTCCACTATTCTAATGTTCCATTAATAGAAGAAGACTCCACTATTCTAATGTTCCATTAATAGAAGAAGACTCCACTATTCTAATGTTCCATTAATAGAAGAAGACTCCACTATTCTAATGTTCCATTAATAGAAGAAGACTCCACTATTCTAATGTTCCATTAATAGAAGAAGACTCCACTATTCTAATGTTCCATTAATAGAAGAAGACTCCACTATTCTAATGTTCCATTAATAGAAGAAGACTCCACTATTCTAATGTTCCATTAATAGAAGAAGACTCCACTATTCTAATGTTCCATTAATAGAAGAAGACTCCACTATTCTAATGTTCCATTAATAGAAGAAGACTCCACTATTCTAATGTTCCATTAATAGAAGACTCCACTATTCTAATGTTCCATTAATAGAAGAAGACTCCACTATTCTAATGTTCCATTAATAGAAGAAGACTCCACTATTCTAATGTTCCATTAATAGAAGAAGACTCCACTATTCTAATGTTCCATTAATAGAAGACTCCACTATTCTAATGTTCCATTAATAGAAGAAGACTCCACTATTCTAATGTTCCATTAATAGAAGAAGACTCCACTATTCTAATGTTCCATTAATAGAAGAAGACTCCACTATTCTAATGTTCCATTAATAGAAGAAGACTCCACTATTCTAATGTTCCATTAATAGAAGAAGACTCCACTATTCTAATGTTCCATTAATAGAAGAATAAGACTCCACTATTCTAATGTTCCATTAATAGAAGAAGACTCCACTATTCTAATGTTCCATTAATAGAAGAAGACTCCACTATTCTAATGTTCCATTAATAGAAGAAGACTCCACTATTCTAATGTTCCATTAATAGAAGAAGACTCCACTATTCTAATGTTCCATTAATAGAAGAAGACTCCACTATTCTAATGTTCCATTAATAGAAGAAGACTCCACTATTCTAATGTTCCATTAATAGAAGAAGACTCCACTATTCTAATGTTCCATTAATAGAAGAAGACTCCACTATTCTAATGTTCCATTAATAGAAGAAGACTCCACTATTCTATTAATAGAAGAAGACTGTTCCATTAATAGAAGAAGACTCCACTATTCTAATGTTCCATTAATAGAAGAAGACTCCACTATTCTAATGTTCCATTAATAGAAGAAGACTCCACTATTCTAATGTTCCATTAATAGAAGAAGACTCCACTATTCTAATGTTCCATTAATAGAAGAAGACTCCACTATTCTAATGTTCCATTAATAGAAGAAGACTCCACTATTCTAATGTTCCATTAATAGAAGAAGACTCCACTATTCTAATGTTCCATTAATAGAAGAAGACTCCACTATTCTAATGTTCCATTAATAGAAGAAGACTCCACTATTCTAATGTTCCATTAATAGAAGAAGACTCCACTATTCTAATGTTCCATTAATAGAAGAAGACTCCACTATTCTAATGTTCCATTAATAGAAGAAGACTCCACTATTCTAATGTTCCATTAATAGAAGAAGACTCCACTATTCTAATGTTCCATTAATAGAAGAAGACTCCACTATTCTAATGTTCCATTAATAGAAGAAGACTCCACTATTCTAATGTTCCATTAATAGAAGAAGACTCCACTATTCTAATGTTCCATTAATAGAAGAAGACTCCACTATTCTAATGTTCCATTAATAGAAGAAGACTCCACTATTCTAATGTTCCATTAATAGAAGAAGACTCCACTATTCTAATGTTCCATTAATAGAAGAAGACTCCACTATTCTAATGTTCCATTAATAGAAGAAGACTCTATTCTAATGTTCCACTATTCTAATGTTCCATTAATAGAAGAAGACTCCACTATTCTAATGTTCCATTAATAGAAGAAGACTCCACTATTCTAATGTTCCATTAATAGAAGAAGACTCCACTATTCTAATGTTCCATTAATAGAAGAAGACTCCACTATTCTAATGTTCCATTAATAGAAGAAGACTCCACTATTCTAATGTTCCATTAATAGAAGAAGACTCCACTATTCTAATGTTCCATTAATAGAAGAAGACTCCACTATTCTAATGTTCCATTAATAGAAGAAGACTCCACTATTCTAATGTTCCATTAATAGAAGAAGACTCCACTATTCTAATGTTCCATTAATAGAAGAAGACTCCACTATTCTAATGTTCCATTAATAGAAGAAGACTCCACTATTCTAATGTTCCATTAATAGAAGAAGACTCCACTATTCTAATGTTCCATTAATAGAAGAAGACTCCACTATTCTAATGTTCCATTAATAGAAGAAGACTCCACTATTCTAATGTTCCATTAATAGAAGAAGACTCCACTATTCTAATGTTCCATTAATAGAAGAAGACTCCACTATTCTAATGTTCCATTAATAGAAGAAGACTCCACTATTCTAATGTTCCATTAATAGAAGAAGACTCCACTATTCTAATGTTCCATTAATAGAAGAAGACTCCACTATTCTAATGTTCCATTAATAGAAGAAGACTCCACTATTCTAATGTTCCATTAATAGAAGAAGACTCCACTATTCTAATGTTCCATTAATAGAAGAAGACTCCACTATTCTAATGTTCCATTAATAGAAGAAGACTCCACTATTCTAATGTTCCATTAATAGAAGAAGACTCCACTATTCTAATGTTCCATTAATAGAAGAAGACTCCACTATTCTAATGTTCCATTAATAGAAGAAGACTCCACTATTCTAATGTTCCATTAATAGAAGAAGACTCCACTATTCTAATGTTCCATTAATAGAAGAAGACTCCACTATTCTAATGTTCCATTAATAGAAGAAGACTCCACTATTCTAATGTTCCATTAATAGAAGAAGACTCCACTATTCTAATGTTCCATTAATAGAAGAAGACTCCACTATTCTAATGTTCCATTAATAGAAGAAGACTCCACTATTCTAATGTTCCATTAATAGAAGAAGACTCCACTATTCTAATGTTCCATTAATAGAAGAAGACTCCACTATTCTAATGTTCCATTAATAGAAGAAGACTCCACTATTCTAATGTTCCATTAATAGAAGAAGACTCCACTATTCTAATGTTCCATTAATAGAAGAAGACTCCACTATTCTAATGTTCCATTAATAGAAGAAGACTCCACTATTCTAATGTTCCATTAATAGAAGAAGACTCCAATGTTCCATATTCTAATGTTCCATTAATAGAAGAAGACTCCACTATTCTAATGTTCCATTAATAGAAGAAGACTCCACTATTCTAATGTTCCATTAATAGAAGAAGACTCCACTATTCTAATGTTCCATTAATAGAAGAAGACTCCACTATTCTAATGTTCCATTAATAGAAGAAGACTCCACTATTCTAATGTTCCATTAATAGAAGACTCCACTATTCTAATGTTCCATTAATAGAAGAAGACTCCACTATTCTAATGTTCCAATAAAGAAGACTCCACTATTCTAATGTTCCATTAATAGAAGACTCCACTATTCTAATGTTCCATTAATAGAAGAAGACTCCACTATTCTAATGTTCCATTAATAGAAGAAGACTCCACTATTCTAATGTTCCATTAATAGAAGAAGACTCCACTATTCTAATGTTCCATTAATAGAAGAAGACTCCACTATTCTAATGTTCCATTAATAGAAGAAGACTCCACTATTCTAATGTTCCATTAATAGAAGAAGACTCCACTATTCTAATGTTCCATTAATAGAAGAAGACTCCACTATTCTAATGTTCCATTAATAGAAGAAGACTCCACTATTCTAATGTTCCATTAATAGAAGAAGACTCCACTATTCTAATGTTCCATTAATAGAAGAAGACTCCACTATTCTAATGTTCCATTAATAGAAGAAGACTCCACTATTCTAATGTTCCATTAATAGAAGAAGACTCCACTATTCTAATGTTCCATTAATAGAAGACTCCACTATTCTAATGTTCCATTAATAGAAGAAGACTCCACTATTCTAATGTTCCATTAATAGAAGACTCCACTATTCTAATGTTCCATTAATAGAAGAAGACTCCACTATTCTAATGTTCCATTAATAGAAGACTCCACTATTCTAATGTTCCATTAATAGAAGACTCCACTATTCTAATGTTCCATTAATAGAAGAAGACTCCACTATTCTAATGTTCCATTAATAGAAGACTCCACTATTCTAATGTTCCATTAATAGAAGAAGACTCCACTATTCTAATGTTCCATTAATAGAAGAAGACTCCACTATTCTAATGTTCCATTAATAGAAGAAGACTCCACTATTCTAATGTTCCATTAATAGAAGACTCCACTATTCTAATGTTCCATTAATAGAAGAAGACTCCACTATTCTAATGTTCCATTAATAGAAGAAGACTCCACTATTCTAATGTTCCATTAATAGAAGACTCCACTATTCTAATGTTCCATTAATAGAAGAAGACTCCACTATTCTAATGTTCCATTAATAGAAGACTCCACTATTCTAATGTTCCATTAATAGAAGAAGACTCCACTATTCTAATGTTCCATTAATAGAAGAAGACTCCACTATTCTAATGTTCCATTAATAGAAGAAGACTCCACTATTCTAATGTTCCATTAATAGAAGAAGACTCCACTATTCTAATGTTCCATTAATAGAAGAAGACTCCACTATTCTAATGTTCCATTAATAGAAGAAGACTCCACTATTCTAATGTTCCATTAATAGAAGACTCCACTATTCTAATGTTCCATTAATAGAAGAAGACTCCACTATTCTAATGTTCCATTAATAGAAGAAGACTCCACTATTCTAATGTTCCATTAATAGAAGAAGACTCCACTATTCTAATGTTCCATTAATAGAAGAAGACTCCACTATTCTAATGTTCCATTAATAGAATAAGACTCCACTATTCTAATGTTCCATTAATAGAAGAAGACTCCACTATTCTAATGTTCCATTAATAGAAGAAGACTCCACTATTCTAATGTTCCATTAATAGAAGAAGACTCCACTATTCTAATGTTCCATTAATAGAAGAAGACTCCACTATTCTAATGTTCCATTAATAGAAGACTCCACTATTCTAATGTTCCATTAATAGAAGACTCCACTATTCTAATGTTCCATTAATAGAAGAAGACTCCACTATTCTAATGTTCCATTAATAGAAGACTCCACTATTCTAATGTTCCATTAATAGAAGACTCCACTATTCTAATGTTCCATTAATAGAAGACTCCACTATTCTAATGTTCCATTAATAGAAGAAGACTCCACTATTCTAATGTTCCATTAATAGAAGAAGACTCCACTATTCTAATGTTCCATTAATAGAAGAAGACTCCACTATTCTAATGTTCCATTAATAGAAGAAGACTCCACTATTCTAATGTTCCATTAATAGAAGAAGACTCCACTATTCTAATGTTCCATTAATAGAAGAAGACTCCACTATTCTAATGTTCCATTAATAGAAGAAGACTCCACTATTCTAATGTTCCATTAATAGAAGACTCCACTATTCTAATGTTCCATTAATAGAAGACTCCACTATTCTAATGTTCCATTAATAGAAGACTCCACTATTCTAATGTTCCATTAATAGAAGAAGACTCCACTATTCTAATGTTCCATTAATAGAAGACTCCACTATTCTAATGTTCCATTAATAGAAGAAGACTCCACTATTCTAATGTTCCATTAATAGAAGAAGACTCCACTATTCTAATGTTCCATTAATAGAAGACTCCACTATTCTAATGTTCCATTAATAGAAGAAGAAGACTCCACTATTCTAATGTTCCATTAATAGAAGACTCCACTATTCTAATGTTCCATTAATAGAAGAAGACTCCACTATTCTAATGTTCCATTAATAGAAGAAGACTCCACTATTCTAATGTTCCATTAATAGAAGAAGACTCCACTATTCTAATGTTCCATTAATAGAAGAAGACTCCACTATTCTAATGTTCCATTAATAGAAGACTCCACTATTCTAATGTTCAATTAATAGAAGAAGACTCCACTATTCTAATGTTCCATTAATAGAATAAGACTCCACTATTCTAATGTTCCATTAATAGAAGACTCCACTATTCTAATGTTCCATTAATAGAAGAAGACTCCACTATTCTAATGTTCCATTAATAGAAGACTCCACTATTCTAATGTTCCATTAATAGAAGAAGACTCCACTATTCTAATGTTCCATTAATAGAAGAAGACTCCACTATTCTAATGTTACATTAATAGAAGAAGACTCCACTATTCTAATGTTCCATTAATAGAAGACTCCACTATTCTAATGTTCCATTAATAGAAGAAGACTCCACTATTCTAATGTTCCATTAATAGAAGAAGACTCCACTATTCTAATGTTCCATTAATAGAAGACTCCACTATTCTAATGTTCAATTAATAGAAGAAGACTCCACTATTCTAATGTTCCATTAATAGAAGAAGACTCCACTATTCTAATGTTCCATTAATAGAAGAAGACTCCACTATTCTAATGTTCCATTAATAGAAGAAGACTCCACTATTCTAATGTTCCATTAATAGAAGAAGACTCCACTATTCTAATGTTCCATTAATAGAATAAGACTCCACTATTCTAATGTTCCATTAATAGAAGAAGACTCCACTATTCTAATGTTCCATTAATAGAATAAGACTCCACTATTCTAATGTTCCATTAATAGAAGAAGACTCCACTACTCTAATGTTCCATTAATAGAAGAAGACTCCACTATTCTAATGTTCCATTAATAGAAGAAGACTCCACTATTCTAATGTTCCATTAATAGAAGACTCCACTATTCTAATGTTCCATTAATAGAAGAAGACTCCACTATTCTAATGTTCCATTAATAGAAGACTCCACTATTCTAATGTTCCATTAATAGAAGAAGACTCCACTATTCTAATGTTCCATTAATAGAAGAAGACTCCACTATTCTAATGTTCCATTAATAGAAGAAGACTCCACTATTCTAATGTTCCATTAATAGAAGAAGAAGACTCCACTATTCTAATGTTCCATTAATAGAAGAAGACTCCACTATTCTAATGTTCCATTAATAGAAGAAGAAGACTCCACTATTCTAATGTTCCATTAATAGAAGACTCCACTATTCTAATGTTCCATTAATAGAAGAAGACTCCACTATTCTAATGTTCCATTAATAGAAGAAGAAGACTCCACTATTCCACCTCCAAACGAAAGCCCATAATAAGGTTGTTTTGTGAGTGTTCCATATGGGGAAATTTCTTAGACAAAGATGGATGTGGGGATCAGGAGATAAACTGCAAACGAGGGGAAAATCTGTTTAAGTGGAGAGAGAGAGTCTGTCAGTCCCAAATGGCACCCTATTCCCTATTTAGTGCACTACTTTGTCCCAAATGGCACCCTATTCCCTATTTAGTGCACTACTTTGTCCCAAATGGCACCCTATTCCCTATTTAGTGCACTATTTAGTCCCAAATGGCACCCGCTTCCCTATTTAGTGCACTACTTAGTCCCAAATGGCACCCTATTCCCTATATAGTGCACTACTTAGTCCCAAATGGCACCCGATTCCCTATTTAGTGCACTACTTAGTCCCAAATGGCACCTGATTCCCTCCTCTCCTCTCTCTCAACCCTCCTCCTCTTCAGCTCTCTCCCAGTTCCTCTCCTCCTCTCTCTCACCCCTCCTCCTCCTCTCCTCTTCAGCTCGCTCCCTGTTTCTCTCCTCCTCTCTCTCACCCCTCCTCCTCCTCTCTTCAGCTCTCTCCCAGTTCCTCTCCTCCTCTCTCTCACCCCTCCTCCTCCTCTCCTCTTCAGCTCTCTCCCAGTTCCTCTCCTCTCTCTCTCACCCCTCCTCCTCCTCTTCAGCTCTCTCCCTGTTCCTCTCCTCTCTCTCACCCCTCCTCCTCTCCTCTTCAGCTCTCTCCCAGTTCCTCTCCTCCTCTCTCTCACCCC
The DNA here is from genome assembly GCF_018296145.1 of Oncorhynchus tshawytscha. NCBI lineage: Eukaryota > Metazoa > Chordata > Actinopteri > Salmoniformes > Salmonidae > Oncorhynchus > Oncorhynchus tshawytscha. The sequence continues at coordinate 78,342,953 of NC_056431.1, forward strand.
TCCTCTTCCTCTCCTCTTCAGCTCTCTCCCTGTTTCTCTCCTCCTCTCTCACCCCTCATCCTCCTCTCCTCTTCAACTCTCTCCCTGTTCCTCTCCTCCTCTCTCACCCCTCCTCCTCCTCTTCAGCTCTCTCCCTGTTCCTCTCCTCCTCTCTCTCACCCCTCCTCGTCCTGTCCTCTTGCAGAACAGTGGGGAGGTGTTCAAAGCACACCATGAACACAGAGGACACAGATGTAAAAACAGCAGACATGCAGAGGTAAGGCCTTCACCGTATTGGCTAGAGTGTAGTAACCATATGGACTGGACAGGATCCCAGCAGCATCTTTATACAGGTCATGTGTTACAGAGTAGGCTTACACAACCCTCAGAGAACGATGATGATTGATGTTATCTAGGAAATAAGTATTTAATCAAAGTCAATTCCATTTGTAACTCTACAATGTCCAACCATATAATGATGTGTAGTAATACCTGGTTCTATCTGGTCTTGATTCTTGTAAATGTTTCTTTATTCAACCATTTCAGTTCTATTAAACCCTCAAGTTCCAGAATGGTTTGAAAATGGCTGCCGTTGTGGTCGGGGAGAAATGGGAGGCGTTTTGGTCGGGGAGAAATGGCTGCCGTTGTGGTCGGGGAGAAATGGGAGGCGTTGTGGTCGGGGAGAAATGGGAGGCGTTGTGGTCGGGGAGAAATGGGAGGCGTTGTGGTCGGGGAGAAATGGGAGGCGTTGTGGTCGTTGTGGTCGGGGGAGAAATGGGAGGCGTTGTGGTCGGGGAGAAATGGGAGGCGTTGTGGTCGGGGAGAAATGGCTGCCGTTTTGGTCGGAGAGAAATGGGAGGCGTTTTGGTCGGGGAGAAATGGGAGGCGTTGTGGTCGGGGAGAAATGGGAGGCGTTGTGGTCGGGGAGAAATGGGAGGCGTTTTGGTCGGGGAGAAATGGCTGCCGTTGTGGTCGGGGAGAGATGGGAGGCGTTTTGGTCGGGGAGAGATGGGAGGCGTTTTGGTCGGGGAGAGATGGGAGGCGTTTTGGTCGGGGAGAGATGGGAGGCGTTTTGGTCGGGGGAGAGATGGGAGGCGTTTTGGTCGGGGAGAGAGATGGGAGGCGTTTTGGTCGGGGAGAGATGGGAGGCGTTTTGGTCGGGGGAGAGATGGGAGGCGTTTTGGTCGGGGAGAGATGGGAGGCGTTTTGGTCGGGGAGAGATGGGAGGCGTTTTGGTCGGGGAGAGATGGGAGGCGTTTTGGTCGGGGAGAGATGGGAGGCGTTTTGGTCGGGGAGAGATGGGAGGCGTTTTGGTCGGGGAGAGATGGGGGCGTTTTGGTCGGGGAGAGAGATGGGGGCGTATAAATGTATAGAATCATTCTGCTAGAATCATCACAGCACACAGTCTGATAAGGGGAGGCAGGTAACCTAGTGGTTAGAGGAGGCAGGTAGCCTAGTGGTTAGAGGAGGCAGGTAGCCTAGTGGTTAGAGGAGGCAGGTAGCCTAGTGGTTAGAGGAGGCAGGTAGCCTAGTGGTTAGAGGAGGCAGGTAGCCTAGTGGTTAGAGGAGGCAGGTAGCCTAGTGGTTAGAGGAGGCAGGTAGCCTAGTGGTTAGAGGAGGCAGGTAGCCTAGTGGTTAGAGGAGGCAGGTAGCCTAGTGGTTAGAGGAGGCAGGTAGCCTAGTGGTTAGAGGAGGCAGGTAGCCTAGTGGTTAGAGGAGGCAGGTAGCCTAGTGGTTAGAGGAGGCAGGTAGCCTAGTGGTTAGAGGAGGCAGGTAGCCTAGTGGTTAGAGGAGGCAGGTAGCCTAGTGGTTAGAGGAGGCAGGTAGCCTAGTGGTTAGAGGAGGCAGGTAGCCTAGTGGTTAGAGGAGGCAGGTAGCCTAGTGGTTAGAGGAGGCAGGTAGGCTAGTGGTTAGAGGAGGCAGGTAGCCTAGTGGTTAGAGGAGGCAGGTAGCCTAGTGGTTAGAGGAGGCAGGTAGCCTAGTGGTTAGAGGAGGCAGGTAGCCTAGTGGTTAGAGGAGGCAGGTAGCCTAGTGGTTAGAGGAGGCAGGTAGCCTAGTGGTTAGAGGAGGCAGGTAGCCTAGTGGTTAGAGGAGGCAGGTAGCCTAGTGGTTAGAGGAGGCAGGTAGCCTAGTGGTTAGAGCATTGGACTAGTAACCGGAAGGTTGCAAGTTTGAACCCTCCTGTCTCAGCCTCCAGTATTTATGCTGCAGTAGTTTGTGTCGGGGGGCTAGGGTCAGTTTGTTATATCTGGAGTACTTCTCCTGTCCTATTCGGTGTCCTGTGTGAATTTAAGTGTGCTCTCTCTAATTCTCTCTTTCTTTCTCTCTCTCTCGGAGGAGCTGAGCCCTAGGACCATGCCTCAGGACTACCTGACATGATGACTCCTTGCTGTCCCCAGTCCACCTGGCCGTGCTGCTGCTCCAGTTTCAACTGTTCTGCCTTATTATTATTGAACCATGCTGGTCATCTATGAACATTTGAACATCTTGGCCATGTTCTGTTATAATCTCCACCCGGCACAGCCAGAAGAGGACTGGCCACCCCTCATAGCCTGGTTCCTCTCTAGGTTTCTTCCTAGGTTTTGGCCTTTCTAGGGAGTTTTTCCTAGCCACCATGCTTCTACACCTGCATTGCTTGCTGTTTGGGGTTTTAGGCTGGGTTTCTGTACAGCACTTTGAGATATCAGCTGATGTACGAAGGGCTATATAAATACATTTGATTTGATTTGAATCCCCCGAGCTGACAAGGTCAAAATCTGTTGTTCTGCCCCTGAACAAGGCAGTTAACCCACTGTTCCTAGACCAGTTAACCTACTGTTCCTAGACCAGTTAACCCACTGTTCCTAGACCGTCATTGTAAATAAGAATTTGTTCTTAAATGACCTGCCTGGTAAAATAATGGTGGAGCAAAACGGCTGACCTTTTTGTGCTCTCGTAAAAAGGTTAATGACCATTCCAGTATTCCTAATTCTATGGTAACACTATGTCAGGTGGCCTAGGTTGATCCAGTTTTAAAATGTTTTCCACTCTGAAGGCCAGTGGGAGCTGTACTATCCTGATAAGAGCTAGCTTAAGCAAACATACCACCACCTCTAGTCCTAAGAGGAAGCAGTCATCTACATTTTTCCAAAGTAAAGCCTAACAGAGAAAACAAAGGGACATAGAAACTGAGGTCATGTGAAATGTCCGCTTTAATAGTGTCATCAGAGTGCATGAAATTCCATTCAAACTACCCCCCCCCCACACACACACACACTTTAACACACAATCTAGTAAGGAATGGAATGAGAATATATTAAGTATAAAATATATGGTTGAGTAGTGACAGAGTGGCTGAGATGCAATAGATAGTAAAGAATATATATTGAAGGACACAGTATACAGTATATACAGATGAGATGAGTAATGCGAGATATGTAAACATTATTAAAGTGGCTCATGTTCTATTTTATTAAAGGGGCTCATGTTCCATTTATTAAAGGGGCTCATGTTCCATTTATTAAAGTGGAAAGGGGCTCATGTTCTATTTTATTAAAGGGGCTCATGTTCCATTTATTAAAGGGGCTCATGTTCCATTTTATTAAAGGGGCTCATGTTCCATTTTATTAAAGGGGCTCATGTTCCATTTCATTAAAGTGGCTCATGTTCCATTTATTAAAGGGGCTCATGTTCCATTTATTAAAGGGGCTCATGTTCCATTTTATTAAAGGGGCTCATGTTCCATTTTATTAAAGGGGCTCATGTTCCATTTATTAAAGGGGCTCATGTTCCATTTTATTAAAGTGGCCAATGATATCAAGTCTGTGTGAGGGTAAAGTGCTTTGATAATTGTTTAACCCAGTGGCTCTAACATTTTAATTTAGGCGTAACACATATTGATTGGAAAGTCATTTGAGTCTCATGTAGACCTGTGTTGGGTTGCTGCAGTATTTATTGTGTTCCGCGTGTGATTCAAGACTGTTGTACTGTATGAATCCCGTGAAAAAAGCACCTTCTTCTCCTCAGAGATCTTTTGCCGCAAGTCTGTTTGCAATCGGAAAACAGCAGGAGAAGCAATTTATACTTTAGACAAAAAAATATAATAATTTAAACACTTATTGGGATTACAATTCATTTGGTGTGGAGTACAATATGGTCGGCTTAATACTGCTAAAAGGGTTCACAGTTCACATTTCAATAATGGCACAACAGGTTAACGGAGGGGCTGCAGGTCCCACTGCTCTGGACCCCTCCTCCCGACAGCTAAAGGTCAGAAGCTTCTGAGCATGTGCGGGATTCTCTACTTCTCTGCTCTACTCGTTCGGCTGCCCAGAGAACAGGGTCACTCTGGAGAATGGTGCTCGCATAAAAGAGTTAGATCACAACTGAATCAACCAATCAAAACGGACATCCCCCATGAAAACCTGTTTGAAATCAAATGGTTGGCATGCAGATGTCGAATTTACGTTTCACTGGTTTAAAAAAACTTAAAAGAATTATAATTCATGATTGACAGTGAGAAATGTGAAGGGAGGGTGACCATAAGAATTTGAGTAAAGGTAAAGAAAAACAGGACATGATTCAAATCTTGTTTAGCTCCGGTTTACCTACGAATCAGCAACTAAAACCTCATTTCAACTTATTATTGTTAAGCTACAGGCTACAGTATATTTATCTGGCCTCCACAATTGAGATGGTTTGGGATGAGTTGGAGCGCAGAGTGAAGGAAAAGTAACCAATTAGTGTTCAGCATATGTGAGAACTCCTTCAAGACTGTTGGAAAAGCATTCCAGGTGAAGCTGGTTGAGAGAATGCGAAGTGTGTGCAAAGCTGTCATCAAGGCAAAGGGTGGCTACTTTGAAGAATATTTTGACTTGTTTAACATTGTTTTGGTTACGACATGATTCCATATGGTATTTCACAGTGTTGATGTCCTCACTACTATTCTACAATGTAGAAAATTGTAAAAAAATATATATAAAATAAAGAAAAACCCTTGAATGAGTAGGTGTGTCCTAACTTTTGACTGGTTCTGTAGCTTCTGGACAAGGCAACATGGAGGATGTCCCTCTTCTGTCTTTCATGCAGTCAGCACTTCTTGTCCTCCCTGTGAAGGTTTCAGCATTTATATTTCAAATGTAGAAAAATAGACATTCAAGTAGACATAAAAAGGCCTCAAAGTATATAAAGTCAACAAACCTGGTTTGTACTTTGTTGTCTGAGCACATCGGGAGAGGTAGCTATTGACCTTTAAAATGAAAAAATGTATGCACACATGACTAAGTGGCTTTGGATACAAGCGTCTGCTAAGTGGCATATATTATATAAATGGCATAGCGGCATGTAGTCTAGAGGTTAGAGCGTTGGACTAGTAACCGAAAGGTTGAAAAATCAAGTCCACGAGCTGACAAAAAAATCTGACATTGTTCTGCCCCTGAACAATGCAGTTTAAACCACTGTTCCTAGGCCAGTTAACCCACTGTTCCTAGGCTGTCAATGAACATAAGAATGTGTTCTTAACTGACTTGCCTGGTAAAATAAAGGTAAAATAAAAAATATATACAGTGTATAAATTACCTATTTGACTTCCTCACCAGCTGTTTGCCAGCCCCTTTCATATATCTGAAAGCAGTAGAGTGAGTTTAAAACATCATTAAAGCTATTTCAAATCGATACACATCAAACATTACATTACATTACATTAATTACATCGTAATACCATAACATCTAATACCTCAGATTTCCCATCTACACATGTTTAGTACCCTGAGAAGGAAGCCATTTCCTGCATACGTCAAATCTCAACACACTCCTCTTCAAGCTTGTTGACCCTTCTAGCAGTTTCCCTAGCTGCTTTCCAATGTGGTGTCCCACAACTGCCTTTGGCTTGAGTCTACATAAATAAAACAAGAATTTAAGTAAATTCAAACCAAAATAGTTGAAGTTACATGTTGCTCAAAATTCATGCCAAAAAACAGTCAAAGAAACATGTTTCTCAACCCATTCTAGTAATGACATTCTTCACAGCATTGTGAATCTCATGGTGAACACGTCACAGTCTTTGGCTAGAAATACTTCATCATAGAAGTCTGGCTCCTCAGCCCTAGCCTGGCTCCTCAGCCTCAGCCTGGCTCCTCGGCCCTAACCTGGCTCCTCAGCCTCAGCCCGAACCTGGCTCTTCAGCCCTAACCTGGCTCCTCGGCCCTAACCTGGCTCCTCGGCCCTAACCTGGCTCCTCGGCCCTAACCTGGCTCCTCAGCCCTAACCTGGCTCCTCAGCCTCAGCCCTAACCTGGCTCCTCGGCCCTAACCTGGCTCCTCGGCCCTAACCTGGCTCCTGGGCCCTGACCTGGCTCCTCAGCCCTAGCCAGGCTCCTCGGCCCTAACCTGGCTCCTGGGCCCTAACCTGGCTCCTCGGCCCTGACCAGGCTCCTCGGCCCTAGCCAGGCTCCTCGGCCCTAGCCTGGCTCCTCGGCCCTGACCAGGCTCCTCGGCCCTAGCCAGGCTCCTCGGCCCTAGCCTGGCTCCTCGGCCCTGACCAGGCTCCTCGGCCCTAGCCAGGCTCCTCGGCCCTAGCCTGGCTCCTCGGCCCTGACCAGGCTCCTCAGCCCTAACCTGGCTCCTGGGCCCTGACCTGGCTCCTCAGCCCTAGCCTGGCTCCTCGGCCCTGACCAGGCTCCTCGGCCCTAGCCAGGCTCCTCGGCCCTAGCCTGGCTCCTCGGCCCTGACCTGGCTCCTCAGCCCTAACCTGGCTCCTGGGCCCTGACCTGGCTCCTCAGCCCTAGCCAGGCTCCTGGGCCCTGACCTGGCTCCTCGGCCCTAACATGTCAAACAAAACAAGATAATACATTTTTGTGTGATTTTTAAAATGTATTTACATAAAAAAATACTGGGATACAACAGGCTTTACAGATATCTGTTTGGAAATGTAAACACTGACAACAAGAACGTAAACAAAAATAAAAATAAATCTTTATTTAAGAAGCAAGGTGTTCATAGTACCTCTCCGCCATGAATGTAAAATTGTTTTAAGATCGTCATTATTTGAGACAACTACTGATTACGTAAAAGTCGCACTCCTACAGTTTTACATTAAAAAACAACACTCGTTTGCTTTCTTGAACCTGTAGAGTTTCTTGTTGCCATCAGCTGAACCTGCCATCATGTATTGGGTACAGGCCGGACAGACGTTGTAAAGATTGTCCTCCTCAAACTTGCGGTAGATGTACTCGAGGAAGCTTATTTATTTGTACCCCCTTTTTTTCTCCCCAATTTCGCGGTATCCAATTGGTAGTTGCAGTCTTGTCCCATCGCTGCAACTCCCGTCTGTACGGGAGAGGCGGTCGAAAGCCGTGTGTCCTCTGAAACACGACCCAACCAAGCCGCACTGCTTCTTGACACAATGCTCGCTTAACCCCGGAAGCCAGCCGCACCAATATGTTGGAGGAAACACCATATACCTGGCGACCGTGTCAGCATGGACTGCGCCCGGCCCGCCACAGGAGTCGCTAGAGCGTGATGGGACAAGGACATCCCTGCCGGCCAAACCCTCCCCTAACCCGGGTGACGCTGGGCCAAACCCTCCCCTAACCCGGACGACGCTGGGCCAAACCCTCCCCTAACCCGGACGACGCTGGGCCAAACCCTCCCCTAACCAGGACGACGCTGGGTCAAACCCTCCCCTAACCAGGACGACGCTGGGCCAAACCCTCCCTAACCAGGACGACGCTGGGCCAAACCCTCCCCTAACCAGGACGACGCTGGGCCAAACCCTCCCCTAACCAGGACGACGCTGGGCCAAACCCTCCCCTAACCAGGACGACGCTGGGCCAGACCCTCCCTTAACCAGGACGACGCTGGGCCAAACCCTCCCCCTAACCCGGACGACGCTGGGCCAAACCCTCCCCTAACCCGGACGACGCTGGGCCAAACCCTCCACTAACCAGGACGACGCTGGGCCAAACCCTCCCCTAACCCGGACGACGCTGGGCCAAACCCTCCCCTAACCAGGACGACGCTGGGCCAGACCCTCCCCTAACCAGGACGACGCTGGGCCAAACCCTCCCATAACCCGGACGACGCTGGGCCAGACCCTCCCCTAACCAGGGCGACGCTGGGCCAGACCCTCCCCTAACCAGGACGACGCTGGGCCAGACCCTCCCCTAACCAGGGCGACGCTGGGCCAAACCCTCCCCTAACCAGGACGACGCTGGGCCAAACCCACCCCTAACCAGGACGACGCTGGGCCAAACCCACCCCTAACCAGGACGACGCTGGGCCAAACCCACCCCTAACCAGGACGACGCTGGGCCAAACCCACCCCTAACCAGGACGATGCTGGGCCAAACCCACCCCTAACCAGGACGACGCTGGGCCAAACCCTCCCCTAACCCGGACGACGCTGGGCCAAACCCTCCCCTAACCCGGACGATGCTGGGCCAAACCCTCCCTAACCCGGACGATGCTGGGCCAAACCCTCCCCTAACCCGGACGACGCTGGGCCAAACCCTCCCTAACCCGGACGACGCTGGGCCAAACCCTCCCCTAACCCGGACGACGCTGGGCCAATCCCTCCCCTAACCCGGACGACGATGGGCCAAACCCTCCCCTAACCCGGACGACGCTGGGCCAAACCCTCCCCTAACCCGGACGACGCTGGGCCAAACCCTCCCCTAACCCGGACGACGCTGGGCCAAACCCTCCCTAACCCGGACGACGCTGGGCCAAACCCTCCCCTAACCCGGACGATGCTGGGCCAAGCCCTCCCCTAACCCGGACGACGCTGGGCCAAACCCTCCCCTAACCCGGACGACGCTGGGCCAAACCCGCCCCTAACCCGGACGACGCTGGGCCAAACCCTCCCCTAACCCGGACGACGCTGGGCCAAACCCTCCCCTAACCCGGACGACGCTGGACCAAACCCTCCCCTAACCAGGACGACGCTGGGCCAAACCCTCCCTAACCAGGAAGACGCTGGACCAAACCCTCCCCTAACCAGGACGACGCTGGGCCAAACCCTCCCCTAACCAGGACGACGCTGGGCCAAACCCTCCCCTAACCAGGACGACGCTGGGCCAAACCCTCCCCTAACCAGGACGACGCTGGGCCAAACCCTCCCCTAACCAGGACGACGCTGGGCCAAACCCTCCCCTAACCAGGACGACGCTGGGCCAAACCCTCCCCTAACCCAGGCGATGCTGGGCCAAACCCTCCAACCTGGAAAATAGAATGTGGTAATACAAGATGGGAAGTGAGGCAGAGAGAGATCATAACGAATAATGAAAACAGATAATACAAGACGAGAAGTGGGGCAGAGAGAGATCATAACGAATAATGAAAACAGATAATACAAGATGGGAAGTGAGGCAGAGAGAGATCATAACGAATAATGAAAACAGATAATACAAGATGAGAAGTGAGGCAGAGAGAGATCATAACGAATAATGACAACAGATAATACAAGATGAGAAGTGAGGCAGAGAGATCATAACGAATAATGACAACAGATAACACAAGATGGGAAGTGGGGCAGAGAGAGATCATAACGAATAATGACAACAGATAATACAAGATGAGAAGTGGGGCAGAGAGAGATCATAACGAATAATGACAACAGATAATACAAGATGAGAAGTGAGGCAGAGAGATCATAACGAATAATGACAACAGATAACACAAGATGGGAAGTGGGGCAGAGAGAGATCATAACGAATAATGAAAACAGATAATACAAGATGAGAAGTGAGGCAGAGAGAGATCATAACGAATAATGAAAACAGATAATACAAGATGAGAAGTGGGGCAGAGAGATCATAACGAATAATGACAACAGATAATACAAGATGAGAAGTGGGGCAGAGAGATCATAACGAATAATGACAACAGATAATACAAGATGAGAAGTGGGAGAAAATCCAAAACAACAAGAAATGTATTGCTTTAATGTGGTTGATATGTTGCTGTAATGTTGCTGTAATGTGGTTGATATGTTGCTGTAATGTGGTCGATATGTTGCTGTAATGTTGCTGTAATGTTGCTGTAATGTTGCTGTAATGTTGCTGTAATGTGGTTGATATGTTGCTGTAATGTTGCTGTAATGTGGTTGATATGTTGCTGTAATGTTGCTGTAATGTGGTTGATATGTTGCTGTAATGTTGCTGTAATGTTGCTGTAATGTGGTTGATATGTTGCTGTAATGTGGTTGATATGTTGCTGTAATGTTGCTGTAATGTTGCTGTAATGTGGTTGATATGTTGCTGTAATGTGGTTGATATGTTGCTGTAATGTTGCTGTAATGTGGTTGATATGTTGCTGTAATGTGGTTGATATGTTACTGTAATGTTGCTGTAATGTGGTTGATATGTTGCTGTAATGTTGCTGTAATGTGGTTGATATGTTACTGTAATGTTGCTGTAATGTGGTTGATATGTTGCTGTAATGTTGCTGTAATGTGGTTGATATGTTGCTGTAATGTTGCTGTAATGTTGCTGTAATGTGGTTGATATGTTGCTTTAATGTGGTCGATATGTTGCTGTAATGTTGCTGTAATGTGGTTGTTATGTTGCTGTAATGTTGCTGTAATGTGGTTGATATGTTGCTGTAATGTTGCTGTAATGTGGTTGATATGTTGCTGTAATGTTGCTGTAATGTGGTTGATATGTTACTGTAATGTGGTTGATATGTTGCTGTAATGTTTCTTTAATGTGGTTGTTATGTTGCTGTAATGTTGCTGTAATGTGGTTGATATGTTGCTGTAATGTTGCTGTAATGTGGTTGATATGTTGCTTTAATGTTGCTGTAATGTTGCTGTAATGTGGTTGATATGTTGCTGTAATGTGGTTGCTATGTTGCTGTAATGTTGCTGTAATGTTGCTGTAATGTGGTTGCTATGTTGCTGTAATGTTGCTGTAATGTGGTTGCTATGTTGCTGTAATGTTGCTGTAATGTTGCTGTAATGTGGTTGTTACTCAACGTCAACAAAACTAAGGAGATGATTGTGGACTTCAGGAAACAGCAGAGGGAACACCCCCATCCACATCGATGGAACAGTAGTGGAGAGGGTAGCAAGTTTTAAGTTCCTCGGCATACACATCACAGACAAACTGAATTGGTCCACTCACACAGACAGCATCGTGAGGAAGGCGCAGCAGCGCCTCTTCAACCTCAGGAGGCTGAAGAAATTCGGCTTGTCACCAAAAGCACTCACAAACTTCTACAGATGCACAATCGAGAGCATCCTGGCGGGCTGTATCACCGCCTGGTATGGCAACTGCACCGCCCTCAACCGTAAGGCTCTCCAGAGGGTAGTGAGGTCTGCACAACGCATCACCGGGGGCAAACTACCTGCCCTCCAGGACACCTACACCACCCGATGCTACAGGAAGGCCATAAAGATCATCAAGGACATCAACCACCCGAGCCACTGCCTGTTCACCCCGCTGCCATCCAGAAGGCGAGGTCAGTACAGGTGCATCAAAGCTGGGACCGAGAGGCTGAAAAACAGCTTCTATCTCAAGGCCATCAGACTGTTAAACAGCCACCACTAACATTGAGTGGCTACTGCCAACACACTGTCAATGACACTGACTCTACTCCAGCCACTTTAATCATGGGAATTGATGGGAAATGATGTAAATATATCACTAGCCACTTTAAACAATGCTACCTTATATAATGTTACTTACCCTACATTGTTCATCTCATATGCATACGTTGATACTGTACTCTATATCATCGACTGCATCCTTATGTAATACATGTATCACTAGCCACTTTAACTATGCCACTTGGTTTACATACTTATCTCATATGTATATACTGTACTCGATATCATCTACTGTATCTTGCCTATGCTGCTCTGTACCATCACTCATTCATATATCCTTATGTACATATTCTTTATCCCCTTACACTGTGTATAAGACAGTAGTTTTTTTTGGAATTGTTAGTTAGATTACCTGCTCGTTATTACTGCATTGTCGGAACTAGAAGCACAAGCATTTCGCTACACTCGCATTAACATCTGCTAACCATGTGTATGTGACAAATAAAATTTGATTTGATTTGATTTGTTATGTTGCTGTAATGTTGCTGTAAAATGGCTGTTATGTTGCTGTAAAATGGCTGTTATGTTGCTGTAATGTTGCTGTAAAGTTGCTGTAGTGTTGCTGTAAAATGGCTGTTATGTTGCTGTAATGTTGCTGTAAAATGGCTGTTATGTTGCTGTAATGTGGTTGATATGTTGCTTTAATGTGGTTGTTATGTTGCTGTAATGTTGCTGTAATGTGGTTGATATGTTGCTGTAATGTGGTTGCTATGTTGCTGTAATGTTGCTGTAATGTGGTTGATATGTTGCTTTAATGTGGTTGATATGTTGCTGTAATGTTGATATGTTGCTGTAAAATGGCTGTTATGTTGCTGTAATGTGGTTGATATTTTGCTGTAATGTTGCTGTAATGTTGCTGTAAAGTTGCTGTAAAATGGCTGTTATGTTGCTGTAATGGGGCTGTAATGTTGCTGTTATGTTGCTGTAAAGTTGCTGTTATGTTGCTGTAAAATGGCTGTTATGTTGCTGTAATGTTGCTGTAAAATGGCTGTTATGTTGCTGTAATGTGGCTGTAATGTTGCTGTAATGTTGCTGTAATGTTGCTGTAAAGTTGCTGTTATGTTGCTGTAAAATGGCTGTTATGTTGCTGTAAAATGGCTGTTATGTTGCTGTAATGTTGCTGTAATGTTGCTGTAAAGTTGCTGTAAAATGGCTGTTATGTTGCTGTAATGGGGCTGTAATGTTGCTGTTATGTTGCTGTAAAGTTGCTGTTATGTTGCTGTAAAATGGCTGTTATGTTGCTGTAATGTTGCTGTAAAATGGCTGTTATGTTGCTGTAATGTGGTTGATAAGCTGTAAGTAATAGAAAATGATTCCTTATTACCATTTATGCAAACGAAAAGGATGTCTCTGATGACGGCTCTGCCAGCCGTCACTGCAACGTTAACCGGGTCACAGGAACAAACCTTTTAGGGAAGTTCTGTAGCCAAGAGGCACTCTGTGGGGAGAGAAACGCGGGGGGGGATCATGTCAATTTACAAAAAATACACTTACATCAATTCAAGGCATACACATGCAATTGAGGAACCTACCCTGGTCACAGATGGTGAAGGAGAACAAAATGTGTGGGGCCTTGAACTTCCCTATCGTGCGGAGAATAATCCCTATGCAGAGAGATTTCACACTGTTTTAGAACCACTCAAATGCCAATGTGATCTCTACAGCGGATGACTGCTTCTCTACATCTTCTCATCATGGACATTCTCAGCACCCAGCAGACTGTCAGGACGATGTAGCCTTGTTTTGACATAAACTCTGGACAATATTGATAATTGGGCAGTGGGATCCAAACCTTGAGGGTGCTGTTGTCTCTCCATCTCCTTGAAGAATCTCCTTCAGTCTCTTTTTTCTTATCTTTATTTAACCAGGCAAGTCAGTTAAGAACAAATTCTTATTTACAATGATGGCCTACAACCGGCCAAACCCGGACCAATTGTGCGCCGCCCTATGGGACTCCCAATACACAGCCGGTTGTGATTACAGCCTGGATTTGAACCAGAGGTGTCTGTAGTGACAACCTCAAACAGTGAGATGCAGTGCCTTAGACCGCTACGTTACTCGGGAGCCCCATTGCAGGGATATATAATACAAATCATCACATAACTCAAACTAAATGGTTTATTTATGATTTGCTTCGTGGAATCTACTACTGACAATGTGTAACCGATGTGAAATGGCTAGCTAGTTAGCGGGGTGTGCGCTAATAGCGTTTCAGTCGGTGACGCCACTCGCTCTGAGACCTTGAAGTAGTTGTTCCCCTTAACTAAGCTTTTGTGGAATGATGGGTAACGATGCTTCAAGAGTGGCAGTTGTCTATGTGTGGAGAGGGTCCCTGGTTCGAGCCCAGGTAGGGGTGAGGAGAGGGTCCCTGGTTCGAGCCCAGGTAGGGGTGAGGAGAGGGTCCCTGGTTTGAGCCCAGGTAGGGGTGAGGAGAGGGTCCCTGGTTCGAGCCCAGGTAGGGGTGAGAGGAGAGGGTCCCTGGTTCGAGCCCAGGTAGGGGTGAGGAGAGGGTCCCTGGTTCGAGCCCAGGTAGGGGTGAGGAGAGGGTCCCTGGTTCGAGCCCAGGTAGGGGTGAGGAGAGGGTCCCTGGTTCGAGCCCAGGTAGGGGTGAGGAGAGGGTCCCTGGTTCGAGCCCAGGTAGGGGTGAGGAGAGGGTCCCTGGTTTGAGCCCAGGTAGGGGTGAGGAGAGGGTCCCTGGTTCGAGCCCAGTTAGGGGTGAGGAGAGGGTCCCTGGTTCGAGGCCAGGTAGGGGTGAGGAGAGGGATGGAAGCTATACTGGTACAAATGCAAATACTCACATTCTAACAATTTTTCACTGAGTTGATTGAAGAAGGTAAGAAAACTGGGTAAACTAGTAAAATGCTGTTCATTCTCTCTTTTCTACTATGAGTTGCTATTTTAAACACAAATTTCCTTTCACAAGTAGCCTAAATGGGACAGTTTACACACAGCGTCCCCCAGTGAAGTTGCTGGTTCAAACCCACAGCCCCAACACTTGATATAATAAACAGCTGAGGGATGGGTTTTTTTGTTGGAAAAATGTCATTATAATTTACAGTAACACCAAAGTCATAGACAGTAACTGACAGTCTACGACCCTCAAATTCAAAATCTGAACCTGGAAGCCAGTGCGTGAGGAATTACTCCTGTCTAATCAAGGACTGATTTAGACCTGGTACACCAGGTAGGTGCAATGAATTATCGGGTAGAACAGATAACCAGCAGGCTCTGGACCTCGTGGGATAAGATTTGAAATACCCCCTGAACAGGATGTGGCTCGGGTGGTCCTTGATGATCTTCTGGATGGTAGCGGGGTGAACAGGAGGTGGCTCGGGTGGTCCTTGATGATCTTCTGGATGGTAGCGGGGTGAACAGGACGTGGCTCGGGTGGTCCTTGGCCTTCCTGTGACACCGGGTGATGCAGTGTGCCCCCGGTGATGCGTGATGCACCCGGTGATGCACCCCCCTCTGGAGAATCCTGCGGTTGCGGACGGTGCAGTTGCCGTACTAGGTGGTAATACAGCCTGACAGGATGCTCTCGATGGTGCATCTGTAAAAGTTGATGAGGGTTTTATGGGCCAAACCAAATGTATTCAGCCTCCTGTTGAAGAGGTGTCTATTTCCAAAATGTCTCTTAAAATCTGATTTTAAACCTAAACCTAACCACACTGGTAACCTTATGCCTAACCTTAAATGAGGACCAACAAGCAAATGTTTGTTTTCATGATTTTTTTGCCTATAGGCCAATTTTGACTTTGTGGCTACGGTAACTAGTGACAACCCCGCGTCCCTCCTTTGAAATAAGGCATTGTCCCGTCAACAAAGTGACAGCAACGAGTTGGTTTCCATACATCCACAAGTCAAAATTGTCTATATCGTAAAAAAATAAGTGATTTTTAGTCTTAATTTAAGGTTATGTTTAGGCATAATGTTACCAAGTGTGGTTAAGATGAAGGTTTAGGTTAGGAATAAAATCAGATTTGAAATAAGAAGATAAATTGTAGAAATAGGCGTGGGTAATAACCTTGTGGCTGTGGTAACTAGTGAATGGCCCCTAGTGTGTTCGGGAACTGGTCAGAGCTGAAAGGAACAGACAGGAACTTTTTTTTTTTTACTTACAAAAGTTAACCATCGACTAAAGTCTGACTAGCTACGTTGATAACTTTATCTTTACACCCAATATATATATGTATATATATATATATATCTCAATTTAAAAAAAAAAAAAAAGTACTCTTATTACAGTATACGTTTATTGGTGCGAATCAGAACACGAAACCGGCCTAAAGAAGGAAGAGAAGAAGAAGAAGAAGGAGGAGGAGAAGAAGAAGAAGAAGGAGGAGGAGAAGAAGAAGAAGGAGGAGGAGAAGAAGAAGAAGAAGAAGAAGAAGGAGGAGGAGAAGGAACAAGGAAAACTTGTGGAATAGTGATACCTGAGCCCGTTACGTTAGTATCCATCTTTTCCCCAAGTCAACTTGGTAAAACACGTTTATAAAGTGTGATCAGCTACCTAATTTAGATATAGATATTTTATATATATATATATATATATATGACGGTTTTTACTCACTTCTTTGCTGACTTGTTTAGCTAGCTAACAGTATCTAACGTTTTAGTTAGTTGGAACTTTGTTGGTTAGCGAGTTGTTGCTAGGTAGCTGCTAGCGATAGCAACACAGACGATATGTGATAGCATCTTGCTACATGACTTTGGTGTGGATGCTAGTCAAATGAATATAAAAACAAGTTAGCATATCTGCTACTGTACAAGTAACTGCAGCCGGCTAGCTATTAGCTATATCATGATATATAATAGCGCTTCGTGGGAATCTATTCGTTGAACATTTTAGAGTTACTAACCTGACACAAGTGTACAGGATATAAATCATTATTTGCATTCCGTGAGTCAAGACAAAACTCAAAAACACCTGTTGATGCAGAGAAAGTGATCAAGGAAGGAACTTCTGGACATTCCAAAAAGCGCTACTAACTTGAATGAAGAAACCACCATCATCATCATCATCATCATCATGAAAGTGACAGTGACGTTTGGACAGACGAGTGTCGTGGTTCCGTGTAAGGAGGGATGGAAAGTCCGTGATCTCATTCAACAAGCCACACAGAGATACAGAAAGTTATTGGAACAGGTAACTATGCCAATCATGTTGAAACCGTATTTGAGTTGCTGTGTGATTTAAAAAAAAATGAGGCCTAAAGGTATGTCAAAGAGAGGTTGTTTGACCACGTCATTGCAGAACTATGACGATGAGGATTCTGATGGGAACATAACTCACCCGATGTTTAAAATCACAGCATTATTCTGTCTCTTCACTTCACTTTTATCATGGTACTACTGACGACATCAGATGCCATGGGGAAGTTTTGTATGTTGATAAATATATATTACAGAAGGTTATAATATTATATTATTATAGTAGACTCAAGACTTTTGCGTTTTTCTCTTCTTCAAAGTTGATCTATTACATTTCTTATTCACAAAGTCTTGGGAAGTTAGCCGATGCCAGGGATGTCTTAGTTGCAATAAATGCCTAATGAAAAATGAAATTCTTGGACCTTGATATTCAGAGTTCTAAGCCATAGGGCTCTGGTTAAAAATAGTGCACTATAAAGGGGAATAGGGTGCCATTTATGACACAATCACAGCTGTGACTTGTTCCATTACTCTTCAGTGATGAATGCAAATTTACACTTTATGATTTGTCTGGTCTCTGGAGCGGTGAACCCCTGGCCCTATTCAGAGATGTGCTTCAGTCAGTGCTCCGAATCTTATTGGCTCCATTATTTAAAGAGCACAGTCAGACAGACACCAGACAGTCAGTCAGACAGACACAGATGCACCCATCTCTTTCTTTTTCTCTCTCCATCTTTAGCGCTCTGTCTCTTTCTTTGTCTGCCTCCACCCCCCCTCTCTCTGTCTGTCTGTCTGTCTGTCTGTCTGTCTGTCTGTCTGTCTGTCTGTCTGTCTGTCTGTCTGTCTGTCTGTCTGTCTCTCCTCTCTTCTCCACCCTCTCCCTCTCCCTCTCCACCCCCCCCTCTCACCTCCACCCCCCACCCCCTCTCTCTCTTTCCCTCTCTCTACCCCCCATCTCCATTCTCATGGGTAGATAAAAACATCTTGGTGTTCTTGACAAATTGTATGATACATGGTTTATCCCTAATAAATGCTAAGCGTCATCGTGCTGTCCTGCAGAGCTGGCAGAGAGGACATTTTGTAGATCCCCACCCACTGTGTGTTAATTACACTGGGTCCTAAGCCAGCTGCCGATTTGACTGATTGAGATGTGTTTCAAGTTTTTAATGTCACGTGCACAACTACAGGGAAATGCCTTTCTTGCCAGTTCTAAACCCCATGATGAAGTACAAAAATAACAAGGTAGAACAAAAACACACTAGATATCAAACAATAAAAACACGAAGTAGGAGGCTATATGCATATTAACTATGTGCAGGGATAGTGTGCATGTAGACAATGCACAAATACCTAATAAAGGTCAGCTCAGAGTCTGTGTAATTATTCTGTTAGCTGTGTAGCATTCCTCTGGCTTGGGGATAGAAGCTGTTCAGGATCCTGTTGGTTGTCAGACGTGATGCACCGATAGCGCTTGACGTGCGGATGCAAAGAGAAAAGTCTATGGCTTTGGGTGTCTGGAGTGATGTGTTGGGCTGTCCGCACCACCCCTCTGTAGCGCCACGCGATCGAGGACGGTGGTTGTTGCCATACCAGGCAGTGATGTGTTGGGCTGTCCGCACCACCCCTCTGTAGCGCCACGCGATCGAGGACGGTGGTTGTTGCCATACCAGGCAGTGATGTGTTGGGCTGTCCGCACCACCCCTCTGTAGTGCCACGCGATCGAGGACGGTGGTTGTTGCCATACCAGGCAGTGATGTGTTGGGCTGTCCGCACCACCCCTCTGTAGTGCCACGCGATGGTTGTTGCCATACCAGGCAGTGATGTGTTGGGCTGTCCGCACCACCCCTCTGTAGTGCCACGCGATCGAGGACGGTGGTTGTTGCCATACCAGGCAGTGATGTCGCCAGTCAAACTGCTCTCAATGGTGCAGCTGTAGAACATTCTGAGGAATTTCAAAGGGGGCCACGCCAACATTTTTTTTAACCTTCTGAGGGGGGAAGAGGCACTGTCGCTCCTTCTTCACGACTGTACCCATGGAGACCATTTTTAAGACCTCCCCCCTGTTCTCTGTAGTCCACCATCAGCTCTTTGGTTACAACTCTAATTGGGGTCCTAAACATAAAAATAAATACATCTTATATATATACAGTGCCTTGCGAAAGTATTCGGCCCCCTTGAACTTTGCGACCTTTTGCCACATTTCAGGCTTCAAACATAAAGATATAAAACTGTATTTTTTTGTGAAGAATCAACAACAGGTGGGACACAATCATGAAGTGGAATGACATTTATTGGATATTTCAAACTTTTTTAACAAATCAAAAACTGAAGAATTGGGCGTGCAAAATATATATATATATTTAAAAAAAAGTTTTATTTTTGTTTGTTTGTTGTTTACCCCCATTTTGAACTTGTGTCAACGCTGCAACTCCCCAATGGGCTCGGGAGGCGAAGGTGGAGCCATGCGTCCTCTCCGAAAACACGACCTGCCAAACCGCGCTTCTTAATTAACACCTGCCCACTTAACCCGTAAGCCAGCCGCACCAATGTGTCGGAGGAAACACCTTTGAACTGACGACCGAGGTCAGCCTGCAGGCACCTGGCCCACCACAAGGAGTCGCTAGAGTGCTATGAGCCAAGTTAAGCCCCCCCCCTGCCAGACCCTCCACAAACCTGGACGACGCCGGGCCAATTGTGCGCCGCCCTATGGGGCTCCCGATCATGGCTGGTTGTGACACACTGAGATGCAGTGCCTTAGACCGCTGTGATACAGCCTGGAATAGAACCAGGGTCTGTAGTGACACCTCTAGCACTGAGATGCAGTGCCTTAGACCACTGTGATACAGCCTGGAATAGAACCAGGGTCTGTAGGGACACCTCTACCACTGAGATGCAGTGCCTTAGACCACTGTGATACAGCCTGGAATAGAACCAGGGTCTGTAGTGACACCTCTAGCACTGAGATGCAGTGCCTTAGACCACTGTGCCAGTCTGGAGGCCCTAATCTTAAGTTTTATATTTTCCCTAATTATGTTTTCTCAGTTAAATCTTTCTTCCTTTGGTCTTCCTCTGTAATCCATAATCGACCCTTGACCCTGCCACGCGGCGGGCGTCAGAACCGGTGTAATATGATTCCACAGTATTCCTATATTGTCCTTTTGCTTGTTTTGATGACTCTGCGGAGGTCGTAGCAGGACTTGTTGTACTTGTTCCTGGCCTCGGCCGTAGTCTCAGAGTTGTCTGGGATAGCTCTGTGTGTGGTAGTCTCAGGGTTGTCTGGGATAGCTCTGTGTGTGGTAGTCTCAGGGTTGTCTGGGATAGCTCTGTGTGTGGTAGTCTCAGGGTTGTCTGGGATAGCTCTGTGTGTGGTAGCCCTGTGTGTGGTAGTCTCAGGGTTGTCTGGGATAGCTCTGTGTGTGGTAGTCTCAGGGTTGTCTGGGATAGCTCTGTGTGTGGTAGTCTCAGGGTTGTCTGGGATAGCTCTGTGTGTGGTAGTCTCAGGGTTGTCTGGGATAGCTCTGTGTGTGGTAGTCTCAGGGTTGTCTGGGATAGCTCTGTGTGTGGTAGTCTCAGGGTTGTCTGGGATAGCTCTGTGTGTGGTAGTCTCAGGGTTGTCTGGGATAGCTCTGTGTGTGGTAGTCTCAGGGTTGTCTGGGATAGCTCTGTGTGTGGTAGCTCTGTGTGTGGTAGTCAGGGTTGTCTGGGATAGCTCTGTGTGTGGTAGTCTCAGGGTTGTCTGGGATAGCTCTGTGTGTGGTAGTCTCAGGGTTGTCTGGGATAGCTCTGTGTGTAGTAGTCTCAGGGTTGTCTGGGATAGCTCTGTGTGTGGTAGTCTCAGGGTTGTCTGGGATAGCTCTGTGTGTGGTAGTCTCCGGGTTGTCTGGGATAGCTCTGTGTGTGGTAGTCTCAGGGTTGTCTGGGATAGCTCTGAGTCTGGTAGCATCAGGGTTGTCTGGGATAGCTCTGTGTGTGGTAGCATCAGGGTTGTCTGGGATAGCTCTGAGTCTGGTAGCATCAGGGTTGTCTGGGATAGCTCTGAGTCTGGTAGCATCAGGGTTGTCTGGGATAGCTCTGAGTCTGGTAGCATCAGGGTTGTCTGGGATAGCTCTGTGTGTGGTAGTCTCAGGGTTGTCTGGGATAGCTCTGTGTGTAGTAGTCTCAGGGTTGTCTGGGATAGCTCTGTGTGGTAGCTCTGTGTGTGGTAGCTCTGTGTGTGGTAGTCCTTCAGTTTATCACCAACCTCTGTGTTAATCCAGGGCATTTGATTGGGGACAACATCGCTGATGCATTTCCTTATGAAGCCGGTGACAGAGGGTGGTTAGCTCAGAATATATTCCAATCAGCGCTAGCCAAGCAGTCCTGTACCATAGTCTCTGATTGTATTGACCATTCTTCAACGAAGCTAGTCACGGTCAGTTCCTGTTTAACCTTCTGCCTGTAAACAGGAAGCAGGAGTACGGAGTCATGATCTGATCTGAATGTAGTCTCAGGGTTGTCTGTTTAACCTTCTGCCTGTAAACATGAAGCAGGAGTACGGAGTCATGATCTGATCTGAATGTAGTCTCAGGGTTGTCTGTTTAACCTTCTGCTGTCAATGTAGTCAGGAAGCAGATCTGAGAATGTAGTCTCAGGAGTCAACAGGAAGCAGGAGTGATCTGATCTGAATGTAGTCTCAGGGTTGTCTGTTTAACCTTCTGCCTGTAAACAGGAAGCAGGAGTACGGAGTCATGATCTGATCTGAATGGCGGACGATGGAGGGCCTAGTATGCTTCCTTGTGGGTAAAGTAACAGTGGTCTAGGACGTTAACGTCCCTAGTGGCTGAGGAGACGTGTTGATGGATGTTTGGCTTCTCTTAATGAAGCGGAATTCAAATCGCTGGCGACAAGGAAGGCAGCCTCCGGATGTACGTTTACAGCCTCGTACAGTTTTATAAGTGTCAGCTTGTTATATTTCTTGTCCTGAGGTGGAATGTACACAACGATAACAGCTGAAAACTCCCTCGGGAGGCAGAAGGGTCGGCAGTTGACCATCCAGGTAATTTCAAGACGGGGGAACAATGGGACGAGACTACCACTTACACTGGAGTCAGAACGCCATTTGTTGTTGATGAAGAGGCAACCTCGCTTTCCCTCTCCATTTCCCTGACCCTACTGTCCTGTCTGCTCAGTGAATGGAGAATCTATCGAGCTGGACAGCCATGGTGGGGGAGGGGGGTGTGTGTGTATCTTGTCCCAAAACCATGTTTCAGAAAAGCAGAGAATATTGCAGTTACGAGAGTAACTTTGGTAGCAAATCCACAATCAGAGATCAATCATCTTATTATGAAGTGATTGGCCAATAGAATGGAGGGAAGAGGTGGAGGGAAGAGGTGGAGGGAAGTGGTGGAGGGAGGAGGAGGTGGAGGGAAGTGATGGAGGGAAGTGGTGGAGGGAGGAGGTGGAGGGAGGAGGTGGAGGGAAGTGGTGGAGGGAAGAGGTGGAGGGAAGAGGTGGAGGAGGAGGAGGAGGAGTGAAGTGGAGGGGAAGGGAAGGGAAGAGGTGGAGGAGGGAAGAGGTGGAGGGAAGTGGAGGAGGGAAGAGGTGGGGAAGGGAAGTGGAGGAGGGAAGAGGTGGAGGGAAGTGGTGGAGAAGGAGGAGGAGGAGGGAAGAGGTGGAGGGAAGTGGAGGAGGGAAGAGGTGGAGGGAAGTGGTGGAAGGAGGAAGGAGGAGGTGGAGGGAGGAGGAGGAGGAGGAGGGAAGAGGTGGAGGTGGAGGGAAGAGGTGGAGGGAAGAGGAGGTGGAGGGAAGAGGTGGAGGGAGAGGTGGAGGGAAGAGGTGGGAGGGAAGAGGAGGAGGGAAGAGGAGGAGGGAAGAGGAGGAGGGAAGAGGTGGAGGGAGGAGGAGGGAGGAGGTGGAGGGAAGAGGTGGAGGGAAGAGGTGGAGGGAAGAGGAGGAGGGAAGAGGAGGAGGGAAGAGGTGGAGGGAGGAGGTAATCTCGCCAGGATTCGCCCTCTCTTGCCTCTAAGTTCGGTGTGTGTGTGTCTGTGGTGTTTCTCATTCCCAGTGCAGCACTGCTGCTGAGACAGTAATATACTTGCCAATAGAAAGGATATTATCTCCACCATCCATCTCTCATTTTATGTGTGTCAGACTACTGAACTGTGTGTGTCAGCTTCTACACTGTGTGTGTCTGACTTCTACACTGTGTGTGTCTGACTACTACACTGTGTGTGTCTGACTACTACACTGTGTGTGTCTGACTACTACACTGTGCGTGTCTGACTACTACACTGTGTGTGTCTGACTACTACACTGTGTGTGTCTGACTACTACACTGTGTGTGTCTGACTTCTACACTGTGTGTGTCTGAATACTACACTGTGTGTGTCTGACTACTACACTGTGTGTGTGTGTCTGACTACTACACTGTGTGTCCAGTGGTGTAAAGTACTTAAGTAAAAAATACTTTCAAGTACTACTTAAGCTCCCGAGTGGCGCAGCGGTCGAAGGCACTGCATCTCAGTGCAAGAGGCGTCACTACAGTCCCTGGTTTGATTCCAGGCTGTATCACATTTGGCTGTGATTAGGAGTCCCATAGGGCGGCGCACAATTGGCCCAGCGACGTCCGGATTTGGCCGTCATTGTAAATCATATTTTTTTTCTTAACTGACTTGTCTAGTTAAAAAAAAGATAAAGTAAATAATGTACACGATCTGCCTGCAAAGTGACTATTATTGTGGGTATTACCACGCTGTTAGTTTACTAACCTTGTTTGCTGTGTTAGCTAGCTGTGTTAGCTAGAGCTGTTAGCTAGCTGTGTTAGCTAGAGCTGTTAGCTAGCTGTGTTAGCTAGCTGTGTTAGCTAGAGCTGTTAGCTAGCTGTGTTAGCTAGAGCTGTTAGCTAGCTGTGTTAGCTAGCTGTGTTAGCTAGAGCTGTTAGCTAGCTGTGTTAGCTAGAGCTGTTAGCTAGCTGTGTTAGCTAGAGCTGTTAGCTAGCTGTGTTAGCTAGAGCTGTGTTAGCTAGCTGTGTTAGCTAGAGCTGTGTTAGCTAGCTGTGTTAGCTAGCTGGGTTAGAGCTGTTAGCTACCGTTCCCTTGACGACGACTTTTCAATATGGCTGTGGCCACATCTCTCTAAGTTTGTGCTAAGGTTCTCTCAAAATGTATTGCGTTTTGTTGTAAAAGCATTTTTTGGTAGCGTCAAGTTCAACTAGGTTACCTAACATCATCGACATGTAGGACAACACTGTAGGTTGATTTCAGCGTTTCAGTTCCACTACTACTGTGATTACTGGTAATAGTGAAGTGGTCTGCCAGCGTCCCCAATGGCACCCTATTCCCTACATAGTGCACTACTTTAGACCAGAGCCCTATGGCACCCTATTCCCTACATAGTGCACTACTTTAGACCAGAGCCCTATGGCACCCTATTCCCTACATAGTGCACTACTTTAGACCAGAGCCCATATGAATAGGGTGCCATTTGGGACGTAACCTAGGTGTTGATTTCCCTTCTTCTTTTTACAGTAGTTTAGCGGATGTAACAGTCGAGGTGTTTTCTTGTAGATGTTTGGCATTTCAAACAATATTTTTTTTAATCGTGGGCATTATAGCCTATGACATTGTGGATTTAGAACGGGGTCAGAGTTCAGCTGTAGTCTTGATTCAATTGTTTCTCCCCCGTTAGCCTGTTCTGTAACTAAAGTCTGTCTGCCTGAAGTATTTACCTTTCTTCAGTAGTGCTCTACTAAAGGATTGTTATCGCCATTTTGATCCTGTGATTATTTAATGACGTCTTCTGATTTAGAGCAGCAGGGTTATTAGTCTGTTGGGCCTTTGTCTGCAGAGACTGGCACAGATTTCAAGATAAGTCCCTCATGCCAGGACTCTGCTGTTGGTCTTCCCTGTGCGTTATAGTATACTTAGGTTTTGTAGTATAGGCTATGTCATTTAAACAAGGTAATCTGATATACAGTGACCCACCCTCTGTATTCCAGCTCTTTTGGATTTTAAGTGATACAATTTAGGGTAAATTGCAGACTGTCAGCTTTAATTTGAGGGCATTTTTCATCCATAATGGGTGAACCGTTTAGAAATGACAGCACTGTTTGTGCATAGTTCCCAACATTAAGGAGAACAAAGTATTGGGACACAATCACTTATACACTGAGTGGACAAAACATTAGGAACACCTTCCTAAGTTTGAGTTGCACCCCCTTTTCCCCTCAGAACAGCCTCAATTCATCAGGGACATGGACTCTACAAGGTGTCAAATGTTCCACAGGGTCCATGTCGACTCCCAATGCTTCCCACAGTTGGCTGGATGTTGGCTGATAAACACAGGAAGCTGTTGAGTGTGAAATACCCTGCTGTAATGCTAATTGGTTATGACACCTAGTACCAGACCCCATTCAAAGGCACTTCAATGGTTTGTCTTGCCCGTTCACCTTCTGAATGGTACACATACACAATCCATGTCTCAATTGTTTCTCAAGGTTTAAAAAATCCTTCTTTAACCCGTCTCCTCCTTTTTATCTACACTGATATGAAGTCGATTTAACAGGTGACATCAATAAGGGATCATAGCTTTCACCAGGTCAGTGTATGTCATGGAAAGAGAAGGTGTTCCTAATGATTTGTCCACTGTTTAATGCATCACTTTAATAATATATCTACTCTGGGTTGTTAATTGGACCCTTGATTTCTTGTTAAAATGTTTGATTATTTGTGTATCTGTATTGTACTTGCACTGCTAGCTAGTAACATAAACATTTACGCTGTGCCTGCTATAATGCCTGAATTAACCCCTGCAGATCTGTAAACTTTGATTTGATTTTCAGCTCTGATCTCTCTCAGCTCTGGCCTCACTCAGCTCTGATCTCTCTCAGCTCTGGCCTCACTCAGCTCTGGCCTCACTCAGCTCTGAGCTCTCTCAGCTCTGGCCTCACTCAGCTCTGGTCTCTCTCAGCTCTGATCTCTCTCAGCCTGGCCTCACTCAGCTCTGGTCTCTCTCAGCTCTGGTCTCACTCAGCTCTGGTCTCTCTCAGCTCTGGGCTCACTCAGCTCTGGTCTCACTCAGCTCTGGTCTCTCTCAGCTCTGGGCTCACTCAGCTCTGGGCTCACTCAGCTCTGGCCTCTCTCAGCTCTGGCTTCACTCAGCTCTGGCCTCACTCAGCTCTGGCCTCACTCAGGTCTGGTCTCTAGGATACTTCTGAAGTGCTAGTTTTAATGTAAGCTACAACAAGGCCTATAGTTTACTATTACAAGTTATTACACTACTGGGGAAAAACCAAGCTCAAAAACGAATTTCTTGTGAGGACACTTGAATCGTCTCCCTGAAGACTTCAAACAAAGCGTGTGATAAATTTGAAAGGACAACATTAGTAAGCTCCAGTGAATGGATATAGGCCTAGCGCCATGACCTGCGCCATGACCCCTCACATCCTTACAGCTTTAATGCTGTTTACATCTCTCTTTTATAAGTGCTGCTAGTTTCTATGTAAGGAGAACACCATGCTGCTTAACCTCTTGATGGTTAACCAAGGCAAGTGGTTAACCTCTTGAAGGTTAACCAAGGCAAAGTAACAGGAGATTATAACTAAACCTAGGTCGTTGCTTATTTCACTTTTAGTCCATTACACACTTAATTACACTAGATTACAGAGCTCCGGACTGCAGACATTTAGTCTGTGTGAGTAGAACATGGCATTAGTCGCATCAGTGTGAGCTGCACACTCTACAAGGTCATCTCATTCAAAAAAATCATTTTAATTTATTTTTTTAGGCGGGCTAATACCATTATTTTGGTCAAACAGTGAAGTACCTTTTATTCCTCAAGATTCCTTTAATGAAACTGTTTGCTTGGACCTGTTTCTCTGGGGCCTGCTGTTGTGTTAACGGTTAAAAACATCCTATTGAAAAACATAGAAGAAATGAGGTTCTCAGCTTTCTGTAGGTATACTTTTACGTCTCTGACCTCAATCGCAACTTTTGTATTCAATATATTTGATGTGCCTCATTGGGCGGTAGGCTACAACTGCAACGTTTTTTGGGGGACTGTAACGATTAAAGACATGGCTTCTAGCAATGGGTATTATATTTAGAGTTAGCGATCTAGCTAATGGTGAATTAGCCCCAAGTAAATTAGCCTATGATTTTTAGGGCACATAAAGATGCAGGCAAATTCATCTTTACTGAACTAAAAACTCAATTTGGGGAAATCTGGAGCCCTATTTTAACAGTAAAATATAACAACAAAAGCCTAATTGTCTACCCAATCTCTTAATCATCTTACCATCTGTCTATTACACTTTTAATATAACACTGTGAATGACTTTATAAACTAAAAAAAACGAGCAGATGTTCTTAATGATTTGTCCACTGTTTGATGCATCACTTTAGTGTTATATTAAACAACAAAAATTATTTTGGCGCGACCAAATCACGGGCTGGTGCCACCAATGGAAACGTTTTGTGGCATCAGTACCACCAGGGGAAAATGTTAGTCTGGGGCCCATGAGATGAGTTTGTCTGGAGCCCATGAGATAAGTTAGTCTGGGGCCCATGAGATAAGTTAGTCTGGAGCCCATGAGATAAGTTAGTCTGGGGCCCATGAGATGAGTTAGTCTGGGGCCCATGAGATAAGTTAGTCTGGGGCCCATGAGATGATGAGATGAGTTAGTCTGGGGCCCATGAGATGAGTTAGTCTGGGGCCCATGAGATGAGTTAGTCTGGAGCCCATGAGATGAGTTAGTCTGGGGCCCATGAGATGAGTTAGTCTGGGGCCCATGAGATGAGTTAGTCTGGGGCCCATGAGATGAGTTAGTCTGGGGCCCATGAGATGAGTTAGTCTGGGGCCCATGAGATGAGTTAGTCTGGGGCCCATGAGATGATATCACAATAAATGGGAGAGCAGTTAGTCTGGGGCCCATGAGATGAGTTAGTCTGGGGCCCATGAGATGAGTTGAGTCTGGGGCCCAAGAGATGATGAGTATCACAATAAATGGGAGAGAGCTGTGGGACTTGATGAGCCACGGGATTCATTTGGGGAGTTGATGAGCGAGGGGGAAAGATGGGGAGTTGATGAGCGAGGGGAAGAGATGGGGAGTTGATGAGCGAGGGGGAGAGATGGGGAGTTGATGAGCGAGGGGGAGAGATGGGGGAGTTGATGAGCGAGGGGAGAGATGGGGAGTTGATGAGCGAGGGGGAGAGATGGGGGGTGGGGAGTGATGAGCGAGGGGAGAGATGGGGGGAGTTGATGAGCGAGGGGAGAGATGGGGAGTTGATGAGCGAGGGGGAGAGATGGGGAGTTGATGAGCGAGGGGGAGATGGGGTAGTTGAGATGGGGAGCGAGGGGGTTGATGAGCGAGGGGAGATGGGGAGATGGGGGGGAGAGATGGGGAGTGAGCGAGGATGGGGAGAGATGGGGATGGGGAGTTGATGAGCGAGGGGAAAGATGGGGAGTTGATGAGAGATGGGGAGTTGATGAGCGAGGGGAGAGATGGGGGAGTTGATGAGCGAGGGGGATGGGGAGAGATGGGGTAGTTGATGAGCGAGGGGAGAGATGGGGAGTTGATGAGCGAGGGGGAGGATGGGGGAGTTGATGAGCGAGGGGAGAGGGGGTAGTTGATGAGCGAGGGGGAGATGGGGTAGTTGATGAGCGAGGGGGTAGTTGATGAGCGAGGGGAGATGGGGAGTTGATGAGCGAGTGGGAGTTGATGAGCGAGGGGAGAGATGGGGGAGTTGAGTTGATGAGCGAGGATGGGGGAGTGGGAGTTGATGAGCGAGGGGAGAATGGGAGAGATGGGGTAGTTGATGAGCGAGGGGAGAGATGGGGTAGTTGATGAGCGAGGGGAGAATGGGGAGTTGATGAGCGAGGGGGAGAGATGGGGAGTTGATGGATGAGAGATGGGGAGTTGATGAGCGAGGGGAGAGATGGGGAGTTGATGAGCGAGGGGAGAATGGGGGAGAGATGGGGGAAGTGAAAGATGCATTATTATGTAATAAATCACCAATTGTGAATGAAGAACACTGTTCTATTCTATCTATTGTCCACCAAATCCAAGCAGTCTTATCAGTCTACTCTGGCCAACTCGGAGTACACAGTGAAAGGACGTATAATATACAAATGGCAAGAAGACCAAGACAAAATGGATGCACATGCTCCTATGAGAACTGAACGAAAACGACTCAGATGGTCGGAGGAAGAAATGAATCATGACATCTCTGATGATTTTTCCTCTGGTTCTGAGCCTCGGAGCGAACCTACACTTCTTCTGAGGACTAAGTGGGGGAAAAAAGAAGACAGAACCGATACAAACTGGGCAGGTGGCCATGCCACAAACCACAAAGAAATGTGAGACGGGAGAGAGGGAGAGTTGGAGAGAGAGGGAGAGAGGGGGAGATGGAGAGTTGGAGGGAGAGAGGGGGAGAGGGAGAGTTGGAGGGAGAGGGGGAGGGAGAGTTGGAGGGAGAGAGGGAGAGTTGGAGGGAGAGTTGGAGGGAGAGAGGGAGAGTTGGAGGGAGAGAGGGAGAGTTGGAGGGAGAGTTGGAGGGAGAGAGAGAGAGACAGAGAGAGGGAGGGAGAGAGAGAGAGACAGAGAGAGGGAGAGAGGGAGAGAGAGAGAGAGAGAGAGAGTGTGTGAGAGAGAGAGAGAGAGAGGTGGAGAGGGAGTTGGAGAGTTGAAGGGAGAGAGAGGTGGAGAGGGGGAGAGAGGGAGAGTTGGAGAGTTGGAGGGAGAGAGGTGGAGAGGGAGAGAGGGAGAGTTGGAGAGAGGGGGGAGGGAGAATTGGAGAGAGGGGGAGAGGGAGAGTTGGAGAGACAGGGAGAGTTGGAGGGAGAGTTGGAGAGGGGGAGAGTTGGAGAGAGTGGGAGAGGGAGAGAGGGGGAGAGAGAGAGAGAGGGAGAGAGTTGGAGGGAGAGTTGGAGGGAGAGAGAGAGGAGGAGGGAGAGAGGAGAGAGAGAGAGAGAGAGAGTGTGTGAGAGAGAGAGAGAGAGGTGGAGAGGGAGAGTTGGAGAGAGGGAGAGGGAGAGAGGGGGAGAGAGAGAGGGAGAGAGAGTGGGAGAGGGAGAGAGGGGGAGAGAGGGAGAGAGAGAGAGAGAGATAAAGAGATAAAGAGAGAGAGGGGACGGCACCGTTTTGGATAGAACAAGCCAGTGACATGCTAGGGGCTGATTTTATCAACATGTCATCACAGAGAGCCCGACATCTCAGGCTGAAAACATCAGCAAGCTCTCAGCCAGCTGGAAGCGATCATTTCAATCCTGTATCCGTGGAAGGATTCGGTGGAAGGAGAGCGTAGGCTTTCTGGAGAGCTTCTAGTCAGATGTTTGGGATACCTTTTCTTTGGAGAAAACCATGTCACGGGACCGCTTCAGAGAGATGATGCGTTACCTCCGTTTTGATGAAACGTGATGACTGGAAACAGACACATTCGCCATGGTATCCGACCATATAAATGATTGACTGCTGTCGTATAGACACGTACATTCATTTTTATGCCATTATTGCCTTTGTGCTGATTTTTCACTATTTATCAAGGCCACTTAGAATGATTTATTCTAACTGATGTTTTCATCTTGCTGACCAGGTTTAAAAAAAAAAATGTTTTTTGTCTTTATAAAACAAAGCTGATGTATGAATTACACTGGGCCAGTTTGTTTGGCCACCTATTTAAGTCCGTGATATGATGTATGAATTACACTGGGCCAGTTTGTTTGGCCACCTTTTTTGTGCCAGTGCCTTATAGCAGTGCTTCCCAAACTTGGTCCTGGGGACCCCGAGGGGTGCACGTTTTGGTTTTTGCTGTGACACTACTCAGCTGCTAAAAGGAAACATCAATTGGACTCTGCTGTGTAGTGCTAGGGCAAATAACAAAACGTGCCCCCGTTGGGATCCCCAGGATGTTGTCAGGGAAACGCTGCCTCATAGCAACAATTCCTCCCCAAGTCCCATTGATCAGCTAAATCCCCCCCCCCTTTTTTCTCTTAAAAAAATTATTTAATTATTATTATTATTTTATATTTAATTATTATTTTTATATATTTTTTAAATTTATATATATTTTAATTAATTAATTAATTTATTTTTGAAAATGGAATTGTTTTGATTTAATTTGAATCTATGGTTTAGCACAATGTCCCGAAGGCCTGTATTGGAAGATTCAAGGTTTGTTTTGCCTCCGTTTTTATGAGCTTTTTGTCTTTTAAGTCTGGTTCGATTCCGGGCTGTATCACTGTGATCAGGAGTCCCATAGGGCTGCATACAATTGGCCCAGCGTAGTCCGGGTTAGTGGAGGGTCTGGCAGTGGGGGGGGGGGCTTTACTTGGCTCATCGTGCTCTAGCGACTCCTTGTGGTGGGCCGGGTGCCTGCAGGCTGACAACGGTCGTCAGTTCAACGGTGTTTCCGCCGACACATTGGTGCGACTGGCTTCCGGGTTAAGCGAGCGGAGGGTGTTAAGAAGCGTGGGTCATGTTTTGGAGGACGCCTCTTCGTTGGGGAGTTGCAGCGATGAGACAAGATCGAAATTGGGGAGAAAAAGAGGGTTAAAAACATTATTATTATTTTTTAAAACTATGTGCTGTGTGAACTATGCACCGTCCTATACAGACATCAAGCCCCTCCCCCTGGCACTCACAACAAATACAAAAGAAAACTTCTTACTCTCTGACAACAAACAGTTTAAACTCGCTGTTTGCATTTGAGGTTTGGTCCAACAGAATGGGTCATATGGACACCGGAACACATTGAGTCATTATTTTACTGTAGTAGGTAGAGACATTATTTTACTGTAGTAGAGACATTCTTTTTAGTTTAAGAGACATTTTACGGTAGTAGATTGAGACATTATTTTACCGTAATAGAGACATTCTTTTACTGTAAGAGACATTTTACTGTAGTAGATTGAGACATTATTTTACTGTAATAGATTGAGACATTATTTTATTGTAATAGATTGAGACATTATTTTACTGTAATAGATTGAGACATTATTTTACTATAATAGATTGAGACATTATTTTACTGTAATAGATTGAGACATTATTTTACTGTAATAGATTGAGACATTATTTTACTGTAATAGATTGAGACATTATTTTACTGTAATAGATTGAGACATTATTTTACCGTAATAGATTCATTATTTTACTGTAAGAGACATTTTACTGTAATAGATTGAGACATTATTTTACTGTAATAGATTGAGACATTATTTTACTGTAATAGACGACAACTTAACCTTTCTCATGTCTCAACATGTAGAATAGAGCAGAACTGAAACGGCACTATCAGTGATCCTTATTGAGGGGAATGAATCCTCAGTTTCTGTCGCCTGCGGCGTTGCCATACTGCAGCATTTCAACCACAGACTGTCATGTGCTATTGTCTCGTCTGTTGTTGTATAGATGTGCAAGGAGCAAAGAAAGACTCTGTTGGAGACAGACAGGAGGGTGTGTTCAGAACAGTTCAACTGTTGTACCATGTTTTAAACCGTTGGAGACAGACCGGAGGGTGTGTTCAGAACAGTTCAACTGTTGTACCATGTTTTAAACCGTTGGAAACAGACAGGAGGGTGTGTTCAGAACAGTTCAACTGTTGTACCATGTTTTAAACCATGTTAGAAAGCCAAATAGATCCAAGTTGGCTAGACTTTAAATATAAAGATTAGCTGGCTAAAGGTTAAAGATTAACTGGCTAACAGGTGGGCTCGTGTTTGACAGATTGAGACCTGTGTTCATTTTCTTTAATGCTACCAGAAGTTGACCTTTAATTGTGCAACAAATCTTATTTAGAGAGAACATTCAAATAATCAAGATCTTTATATATGTCATAAATCGCTCGTAAATTTGAAAAAAATCAAGATATGGGTTTGACATGGTTACATGTACTGATGAACTGACGAATTCTCTGAAACGATGTTTGAGGTGGCTTATGGTAGAGAAATGGACATTCCTGCAGTCAGCATGCCAATTTCACACTCCCTCAAAATTTTAGACATCTGTCGCATTGTGTTGTGTGACAAAACGGCACATTTTAGAGTGGCCATTTATTGTCCCCCAGCACAAGGTGCACCTGTGTAATGACTATGCTATTAAATCAGCTTCTTGATATGCCACACCTGTCAGGTGGATGGATTATCTTGGCGAAGGAGAAATGCTCACTAACAGCGCAGAATTTGAAAGAAATACGCTTTTTTGTGTGTGTGAAAAATGTCTGGGATCTTTTATTTCAGCTCATGAACCATGAGACCAAACACATTACATGTTGCGTTTATTTTAAATCTTTTTTTGTTCATTGTAGTAAAGAGCTTGTGGCCTGCAGCAATGTGTTCTCTGAACAGTCAGTGGAGCCTGAAGCAGGGGAGGGAGGAAGTGAGGGGAGGGAGAGGGGTGTTTCGGGAAGATGGGAGTCACTCAGGAAGTTATCAGATTGCTAAAAAGGGCCACTTAATTACTAAGACAAATGGAGGGATGGAGGGAGGGATAGAGGGAGGGAGGGATAGAGGGAGGGATGGAGGGAGGGAGCTGCGGTGCTATTTTTTCATAAGGGCCGGGAATGCCAGATGCCTGAATGCTGAGATGAACAGGGCTGAGCAAGCTGAATTCTGCCAGAATGAGCTGATAGCATCTAAACCCATGGCCCGGCGCCAGAAAACAAAACAATTAGCACAGAGGAGGAGGCAGGGCGGTCTGTTAGAAAAATGTTACCATCCAGGGAGAGGAAGAGTAACTCAGCCGTATGGAATGTTACTGGCAATACAGACAGGTTACCGTTTATATGGGTTATGATTCTATGGGTGTCAGAGGTCGGATAAAGCTATTCCTAGCTACTTAACAGTAGGCTGATAGGTCATGTTCTGATTATAACTTCATGTTAGCATTTATTCTGACAGTAAGTTAAGCCCTACGTTGTAGACGTATGGGTAGTTTTACAACACAAAGTTAAACATCTTTCAAACAGGGTGGTAGCCTGGATCTACTTCTCCATGATGGGGAGAGAACTACTCTGTAGGCTGGATCTACTTCTCCATGATGGGGAGAGAACAACTATGTAGGCTGGGTCTACTTCTCCGTGATGGGGAGAGAACTACTCTGTAGGCTGGGTCTACTTCTCCGTGATGGGGAGAGAACAACTCTGTAGGCTGGGTCTACTTCTCCATGATGGGGAGAGAACTACTCTGTAGGCTGGGTCTACTTCTCCATGATGGGGAGAGAACTACTCTGTAGGCTGGGTCTACTTCTCCATGATGGGGAGAGAACTACTCTGTAGGCTGGGTCTACTTCTCCATGATGGGGAGAGAACTACTCTGTAGGCTGGAGCTACTTCTCCATGATGGGGAGAGAACTACTCTGTAGGCTGTATCTACTTCTCCATGATGGGGAGAGAGCTACGCGGACTGTAACTACGCGGACTGTAACTACGCGGACTGTAACTACGCGGACTGTAAAAAGGATCCTTTGGCAACACTTCACACAGGATCAATACCATACGTCTGCCCCTCGTTGGTAGTGAGCTAGGTAGTGAGCTAGGTAGTGAGCTAGGCAGTGAGCTAGGCAGTGAGCTAGGCAGTGAGCTAGGCAGTGAGCTAGATAGTGAGCTAGGCAGTGAGCTAGGCAGTGAGCTAGGCAGTGAGCTAGGCAGTGAGCTGATAGTGAGCTAGGCAGTGAGCTAGGTAGTGAGCTAGGTGTGAGCTAGGTAGTGAGCTAGGCAGTGAGCTAGGTAGTGAGCTAGGTAGTGAGCTAGGCAGTGAGCTAGGCAGTGAGCTAGGCAGTGAGATCGACAGTGAGCTGTAGTGAGCTGGTAGTGAGATCGACAGTGAGCTAGGCAGTGAGCTAGGTAGTGAGATCGACAGTGAGCTAGGCAGTGAGCTAGGCAGTGAGCTAGGCAGTGAGCTAGGCAGTGAGATCGACAGTGAGCTAGGCAGTGAGCTAGGTAGTGAGCTAGGCAGTGAGATCGACAGTGAGCTAGGCAGTGAGCTAGGTAGTGAGCTAGGTAGTGAGCTAGGTAGTGAGCTAGGTAGTGAGCTAGGTAGTGAGCTAGGCAGTGAGCTAGGTAGTGAGCTAGGCAGTGAGCTAGGTAGTGAGCTAGGTAGTGAGCTAGGTAGTGAGCTAGGCAGTGAGCTAGGCAGTGAGCTAGGCAGTGAGCTAGGCAGTGAGCTAGGCAGTGAGCTAGGTAGTGAACTAGGCAGTGAGCTAGGCAGTGAGATCGACAGTGAGCTAGGTAGTGAGCTAGATAGTGAGCTAGGTAGTGAGCTAGATAGTGAGCTAGATAGTGAGCTAGGTAGTGAGCTACACATTCTCAAAGACTCATAATCACATCTTAGAGAGAGGGGGAGAGGGACAGAAAATGTATGTCTTCGCAAACACCGTATTAAAAACAAGGTCAGACTTTTCCAAAGACAACTCCGGTTCTACAGAGGAATGTGGATCCGTCTTGCTCAGCTACTTTGTCAAGACTGTTTTTCTTGTCTTTGTTCAGGATCCTCTCCACCTGCCTGAGCCCTCTGTTGTGGTGCTGGGGGATTTTAACTTCTACAGGGTATATAGTGTGTATCAGCTGGGTCTAGGAACAGACTTCTACAGGGTATATCCTAGATGGGGACACAGGCGTAGACCAACAGTACCAGTTTTCTATTGGATAGACCCAGGGTTAGGCCAGGACCAGTTTTCTATTGGATAGACCCAGGGTTAGGCCAGGACCAGTTTTCTATTGGATAGACCCAGGGTTAGGCCAGGACCAGTTTTCTATTGGATAGACCCAGGGTTAGGCCAGGACCAGTTTTCTATTGGATAGACCCAGGGTTTGGCCAGGACCAGTTTTCTATGGGATAGTCCCAGGGTTAGGCCAGAACCAGTTTTCTATTGGATAGACCCAGGGTTAGGCCAGAACCAGGTTTCTATTGGATAGACCCAGGGTTAGGCCAGGACCAGGTTTCTATTGGATAGACCCAGGGTTAGGCCAGGACCAGTTTTCTATTGGATAGACCCAGGGTTAGGCCAGGACCAGTTTTCTATTGGATATTCCCAGGGTTAGGTCAGGACCAGTTTTCTATTGGATAGACCCAGGGTTAGGCCAGGACCAGTTTTCTATTGGATAGACCCAGGGTTAGGCCAGGACCAGTTTTCTTTTGGATAGACCCAGGGTTAGGCCAGGACCAGTTTTCTATTGGATAGACCCAGGGTTTGGCCAGGACCAGTTTTCTATGGGATAGTCCCAGGGTTAGGCCAGAACCAGTTTTCTATTGGATAGACCCAGGGTTAGGCCAGAACCAGGTTTCTATTGGATAGACCCAGGGTTAGGCCAGGACCAGTTTTCTATTGGATAGACCCAGGGTTAGGCCAGGACCAGTTTTCTATTGGATAGACCCAGGGTTTGGCCAGGACCAGTTTTCTATGGGATAGACCCAGGGTTGGGCCAGGACCAGTTTTCTATTGGATAGACCCAGGGTTAGGCCAGGACCAGTTTTCTATTGCATAGACCCAGGGTTAGGCCAGGACCAGTTTTCTATTGGATAGACCCAGGGTTAGGCCAGG
Source organism: Oncorhynchus tshawytscha (assembly GCF_018296145.1). Lineage (NCBI taxonomy): Eukaryota > Metazoa > Chordata > Actinopteri > Salmoniformes > Salmonidae > Oncorhynchus > Oncorhynchus tshawytscha. Next base: position 78,379,179 of record NC_056431.1, read on the forward strand.
ACCAGTCTTCTATTGGATAGACCCAGGGTTAGGCCAGGACCAGTCTTCTATTGGATAGACCCAGGGTTAGGCCAGGACCAGTTTTCTATTGGATAGACCCAGGGTTAGGCCAGGACCAGTTTTCTATTGGATAGACCCAGGGTTAGGCCAGGACCAGTTTTCTATTGGATAGACCCAGGGTTAGGCCAGGACCAGTTTTCTATTGGATAGACCCAGGGTTAGGCCTGGACCAGTTTTCTATTGGATAGACCCAGGGTTAGGCCAGGACCAGTTTTCTATTGGATAGACCCAGGGTTAGGCCAGGACCAGTTTTCTATTGGATAGACCCAGGGTTAGGCCAGAACCAGTTTTCTATTGGATAGACCCAGGGTTAGGCCAGGACCAGTTTTCTGTTGGATAGACCCAGGGTTAGGCCAGGACCAGTTTTCTATTGGATAGACCCAGGGTTAGGCCAGGACCAGTTTTCTATTGGATAGACCCAGGGTGAATTGTAAAAGGCGGAAACTCAGGCATTTTACACGTCATTCGTTCTCAGTGAGGTTTTGTTTCCGAGAAGCTAGTGAAGATGAGTAATTCCGATGATTTTTATTTATTTTTGCTACGGAGAAACCAGACAATTCCTGAAAATCTGTCTGCCTCAGCTTTACTTTTTTAAAACAGCTGGTACAATATTACTGTCTAAAAGTACAGAATGAAGCAGAGTCTTTAGAGATCAGTTCTGTTCTGACGCTGTTCAGTACTACTGTGTAGAGACTGTGATGACGTTCCTATTGGCTGTTATGATTATATGAGTATCTATTAGTGTACAACTGTCTAGAGATAGTGACGATGCACAGGGCCGAGGCTTGGTGGAGATCTAACTGTCTAGAGATAGTGGTGATGCACAGGGCCGAGGGTTGGTGGAGATCTAACTGTCTAGAGATAGTGGTGATGCACAGGGCCGAGGGTTGGTGGAGATCTAACTGTCTAGAGATAGTGGTGATGCACAGGGCCGAGGCTTGGTGGAGATCTAACTGTCTAGAGATTGTGACGATGCACAGGGCCGAGGCTTGGTGGAGATCTAACTGTCTAGAGATTGTGACGATGCACAGGGCCGAGGCTTGGTGGAGATCTAACTGTCTAGAGATTGTGACGATGCACAGGGCCGAGGCTTGGTGGAGATCTAACTGTCTAGAGATTGTGACGATGCACAGGGCCGAGGCTTGGTGGAGATCTAACTGTCTAGAGATTGTGACGATGCACAAGGCTGAGGCTTGGTGGAGATCTAACTGTCTAGAGATTGTGGTGATGCACAGGGCCGAGGCTTGGTGGAGATCTAACTGTCTAGAGATTGTGACGATGCACAAGGCTGAGGCTTGGTGGAGATGTAAATGTCTAGAGATTGTGGTGATGCACAGGGCCGAGGCTTGGTGGAGATCTAACTGTCTAGAGATTGTGACGATGCACAGGGCCGAGGCTTGGTGGAGATCTAACTGTCTAGAGATAGTGGTGATGCACAGGGCCGAGGGTTGGTGGAGATCTAACTGTCTAGAGATAGTGGTGATGCACAGGGCCGAGGGTTGGTGGAGATCTAACTGTCTAGAGATAGTGGTGATGCACAGGGCCGAGGGTTGGTGGAGATCTAACTGTCTAGAGATAGTGGTGATGCACAGGGCCGAGGGTTGGTGGAGATCTAACTGTCTAGAGATTGTGGTGATGCACAGGGCCGAGGGTTGGTGGAGATCTAACTGTCTAGAGATAGTGGTGATGCACAGGGCCGAGGGTTGGTGGAGATCTAACTGTCTAGAGATTGTGGTGATGCACAGGGCCGAGGCTTGGTGGAGATCTAACTGTCTAGAGATTGTGACGATGCACAGGGCCGAGGCTTGGTGGAGATCTAACTGTCTAGAGATAGTGGTGATGCACGAACAGGGCCGAGGGTTGGTGGAGATCTAACTGTCTAGAGATAGTGGTGATGCACAGGGCCGAGGGTTGGTGGAGATCTAACTGTCTAGAGATAGTGGTGATGCACAGGGCCGAGGGTTGGTGGAGATCTAACTGTCTAGAGATAGTGGTGATGCACAGGGCCGAGGGTTGGTGGAGATCTAACTGTCTAGAGATTGTGGTGATGCACAGGGCCGAGGGTTGGTGGAGATCTAACTGTCTAGAGATAGTGGTGATGCACAGGGCCGAGGCTTGGTGGAGATCTAACTGTGGTGTGAGAAGAGTTGTTTCCTGATGATTTTGGTTCAGCTCATCATATCCAGGCGCAGAGAGCAGAAGAGACACGGACTTGCCATCTGAGATGAATCTTTCTCTCTCTGTGTCTGTGTCTGTCTCTCTCTCTCACTCGCTCAGGCCCTGATTTACTATCGTCATCAATGTTTATGAGCACTGTAATGTTATTAGGCTAGGTTATGGACCGTTGGCATCTCCTACAGCGACCCGGCTGCCCATGGTTATGATCTGACACACACACACGGTCAGACACACACGCACATACACACACAGACAGTAACTGTTCCTACTGATTTACATAATTTCATTACTCTGCTCTGTGTTGTTTAATTACATACTGTGTAATGGTATGTACAGGATACACTGTAATGGTATGTACAGGATACACTGTGTAATGGTATGTACAGGATACACTGTGTAATGGTATGTACAGGATACACTGTGTAATGGTATGTACAGGATACACTGTAATGGTATGTACAGGATACACTGTATAGTGGTATGTACAGGATACACTGTAATGGTATGTACAGGATACACTGTGTAGTGGTATGTACAGGATACACTGTATAGTGGTATGTACAGGATACACTGTATAGTGGTATGTACAGGATACACTGTGTAGTGGTATGTACAGGATACACTGTGTAGTGGTATGTACAGGATACACTGTATAGTGGTATGTACAGGATACACTGTGTAGTGGTATGTACAGGATACACTGTAATGGTATGTACAGGATACACTGTGTAGTGGTATGTACAGGATACACTGTAATGGTATGTACAGGATACACTGTGTAATGGTATGTACAGGATACACTGTATAGTGGTATGTACAGGATACACTGTATAGTGGTATGTACAGGATACACTGTATAGTGGTATGTACAGGATACACTGTGTAGTGGTATGTACAGGATACACTGTATAGTGGTATGTACAGGATACACTGTGTAGTGGTATGTACAGGATACACTGTGTAGTGGTATGTACAGGATACACTGTGTAGTGGTATGTACAGGATACACTGTATAGTGGTATGTACAGGATACACTGTGTAGTGGTATGTACAGGATACACTGTGTAGTGGTATGTACAGGATACACTGTGTAGTGGTATGTACAGGATACACTGTAATGGTATGTACAGGATACACTGTAGTGGTATGTACAGGATACACTGTATAGTGGTATGTACAGGATACACTGTGTAATGGTATGTACAGGATACACTGTGTAATGGTATGTACAGGATACACTGTATAGTGGTATGTACAGGATACACTGTATAGTGGTATGTACAGGATACACTGTGTAGTGGTATGTACAGGATACACTGTGTAGTGGTATGTACAGGATACACTGTATAGTGGTATGTACAGGATACACTGTGTAGTGGTATGTACAGGATACACTGTAATGGTATGTACAGGATACACTGTATAGTGGTATGTACAGGATACACTGTATAGTGGTATGTACAGGATACACTGTATAGTGGTATGTACAGGATACACTGTAATGGTATGTACAGGATACACTGTGTAGTGGTATGTACAGGATACACTGTATTGGTATGTACAGGATACACTGTGTAATGGTATGTACAGGATACACTGTGTAGTGGTATGTACAGGATACACTGTGTAGTGGTATGTACAGGATACACTGTGTAGTGGTATGTACAGGATACACTGTAGTGGTATGTACAGGATACACTGTATAGTGGTATGTACAGGATACACTGTATAGTGGTATGTACAGGATACACTGTATAGTGGTATGTACAGGATACACTGTGTAGTGGTATGTACAGGATACACTGTAATGGTATGTACAGGATACACTGTATAGTGGTATGTACAGGATACACTGTGTAGTGGTATGTACAGGATACACTGTAATGGTATGTACAGGATACACTGTAATGGTATGTACAGGATACACTGTAGTGGTATGTACAGGATACACTGTGTAGTGGTATGTACAGGATACACTGTATAGTGGTATGTACAGGATACACTGTAATGGTATGTACAGGATACACTGTAATGGTATGTACAGGATACACTGTAGTGGTATGTACAGGATACACTGTAATGGTATGTACAGGATACACTGTATAGTGGTATGTACAGGATACACTGTATAGTGGTATGTACAGGATACACTGTATAGTGGTATGTACAGGATACACTGTATAGTGGTATGTACAGGATACACTGTAATGGTATGTACAGGATACACTGTAATGGTATGTACAGGATACACTGTGTAGTGGTATGTACAGGATACACTGTATAGTGGTATGTACAGGATACACTGTAATGGTATGTACAGGATACACTGTATAGTGGTATGTACAGGATACACTGTAATGGTATGTACAGGATACACTGTGTAGTGGTATGTACAGGATACACTGTGTAGTGGTATGTACAGGATACACTGTATAGTGGTATGTACAGGATACACTGTGTAGTGGTATGTACAGGATACACTGTAATGGTATGTACAGGATACACTGTGTAGTGGTATGTACAGGATACACTGTAATGGTATGTACAGGATACACTGTAATGGTATGTACAGGATACACTGTAATGGTATGTACAGGATACACTGTAGTGGTATGTACAGGATACACTGTAATGGTATGTACAGGATACACTGTATAGTGGTATGTACAGGATACACATGGTCAGCTATTCATGGAAAGAGCAGGTGTTCCTAATGTTTTGTACACTGTGTATTTCCACACTGACGTTGGAATAATACTGTGAAAATGATAATGTCCTTTTAGTGCAAGACCTGTTTGAATAGACCGCCAGATTGGTCAGCCTGTGTAGTTGACATCACCAGGCCTAAAATGAGTTAATAAGAGAGTCCTCTCTGACAACAACAGCTAGTTTTCAGATTCCCCTCCCCTCTCAGTCCGCTCCCAGACAGTCCTAGCTACAATTCTTGTTGAGAAATTGCTCTTTGCTAAGAAGCTATTTTTTTGTTTATTTTTTCAATTTTCAATTTGTTAAAATTAAGGTACTTAGTTAATTGTATTTAAAAAAAATAATAATAATATTGAGATTAAAAACAGCCGCATTGGGCATTTTTTTCTTAAGTCAGTCAAGTTAGTTATTGATTGATTGGTTTATCTGATTTCTGAGATAATTAAAAGCCGTAGGCTGCCCCAGCCGGAGAAAACATAACATACATTAAAAATGATGGAGGACAAAACCCCGATGAAGCCTGAAGGCTCATTCCATTATGGTCTTAAAATACTGAATGGTTCTCCGAGCTGTCTGTTTTTATGGGAATGGGCTACTGCTTTGGATTCATATCTCAAAGCTTCTAGTGTCTTCTATCAGCTCAGTCTAATCCACATGCTATCTCACCCATCCATCTGTATTGCTGCCTAACCCATCCAGCTGTATTACTGCCTAACCCAACTATCTGTATTACTGCCTAACCCTAATCCAACCATCTGTATTACTGCCTAAACCATCCATCTGTATTGCTGCCTAAACCATCCATCTGTATTACTGCCTAACTCATCCATCTGTATTACCTCCTAACCCATCCATCTGTATTACTGCCTAACCCAACCATCTGTATTACTGCCTAACCCATCCATCTGTATTACTGCCTAACCCATCCATCTGTATTGCTGCCTAACCCTAAACCATCCATCTGTATTACTGCCTAACCCATCCATCTGTATTACTGCCTAACCCATCCATCTGTATTGCTGCCTAACCCAAACATCTGTATTACTGCCTAAACAATCCATCTGTATTGCTGCCTAAACCATCCATCTGTATTACTGCCTAACCCATCCATCTGTATTACTGCCTAACCCATCATCTGTATTACTGCCTAACACATCCATCTGTATTACTGCCTAACCCATCCATCTGTATTACTGCCTAACCCATCATCTGTATTACTGCCTAACACATCCATCTGTATTACTGCCTAACCCATCCATCTGTATTACTGCCTAACCCATCCATCTGTATTGCTGCCTAACCCTAACCCAACCATCTGTATTGCTGCCTAACCTATCCATTTGTATTGCTGCCTAACCCAAACATCTGTATTACTGCCTAAACCATCCATCTGTATTGCTGCCTAAACCATCCATCTGTATTACTGCCTAACCCATCCATCTGTATTACTGCCTAACCCATCCATCTGTATTACTGCCTAACCCAACCATCTGTATTACTGCCTAACCCATCCATCTGTATTGCTGCCTAACCCTAACACAACCATCTGTATTACTGCCTAACCCATCCATCTGTATTACTGCCTAACCCATCCATCTGTATTACTGCCTAACCCAACCATCTGTATTACTGCCTAACCCATCCATCTGTATTACTGCCTAACCAATCCATCTGTATGACTGCCTAACCCATCCATCTGTTTTGCTGCCTAACCCTAACCCAACCATCTGTGTTGCTGCCTAACCCATCCATCTGTATTACTGCCTAACCCATCCATCTGTATTACTGCCTAATCCAATCATCTGTATTACTGCCTAACCCATTCATCTGTATTACTGCCTAACCAATCCATATGCATTGCTGCCCAACCCTGACCCAACCATCTGTATTACTGCCTAACCCAACCATCTGTATTGCTGCCTAACCCAACCATCTGTATTACTGCCTAACTCATCCATCTGTATTTCTGCCTAACCCTAACCTAACCATCTGTATTACTGCCTAACCCATCCATCTGTATTGCTGTCTAACCCAACCATCTGTATTACTGCCTAACCCATTCATCTGTATTACTGCCTAACCCATCCATCTGTATTGCTGCCTAACCCTAACCCAACCGTCTGTATTGCTGCCTAACCCATCCATCTGTATTACTGCCTAACCCATCCATCTGTATTACTGCCTAACCCATTCACCTGTATTACTGCCTAACCCATCCATCTGTACTGCTGCCTAACCCTAACCCAATCATCTGTATTACTGCCTAACCCATTCATCTGTATTACTGCCTAACCAATCCATCTGCATTGCTGCCCAACCCTGACCCAACCATCTGTATTACTGCCTAACCCAACCATCTGTATTGCTGCCTAACCCAACCATCTGTATTACTGCCTAACTCATCCATCTGTATTTCTGCCTAACCCTAACCTAACCATCTGTATTACTGCCTAACCCATCCATCTGTATTGCTGTCTAACCCAACCATCTGTATTACTGCCTAACCCATTCATCTGTATTACTGCCTAACCCATCCATCTGTATTGCTGCCTAACCCTAACCCAACCGTCTGTATTGCTGCCTAACCCATCCATCTGTATTACTGCCTAACCCATCCATCTGTATTACTGCCTAACCCATTCACCTGTATTACTGCCTAACCCATCCATCTGTACTGCTGCCTAACCCTAACCCAATCATCTGTATTACTGCCTAACCCTACCATCTGTATTGCTGCCTAACCCTAACCCATCCATTTGTATTGCTGCCTAACCCATCCATCTGTATTACTGCCTAACCCATACATCTGTAGTACTGCCTAACCCATCCATCTGTATTGCTGCCTAACCCTAACCCAACCATCTGTATTACTGCCTAACCCATCCATCTGTATTGCTGCCTAACCCATCCATCTGTATTGCCTAACCCTTCTCTCAGCCTCATCCACATGCTACCTCCCCATCCATCTGTAACCGTGTCTTCCATCCTAGAATAGAACGCAGCAGTATATTCCCACTGCCCCAAAACAACAAGAGGTCAACATGAATGCATATCTACAGGCTGAGATGACAACTGAGATACATGATCATCTGTTTACAGGGAGAAATTATGAGATTAGAACTCTACAGTGTGAAGGTAACACCTAGTCCTGTATAGAACTCTACAGTGTGAAGGTAACACCCAGTCCTGTAGAGAACTCTACAGTGTGAAGGTAACACCTAGTCCTGTAGAGAACTCTACAGTGTGAAGGTAACACCCAGTCCTGTATAGAACTCTACAGTGTGAAGGTAACACCCAGTCCTGTATAGAACTCTACAGTGTGAAGGTAACACCCAGTCCTGTATAGAACTCTACAGTGTGAAGGTAACACCCAGTCCTGTATAGAACTCTACAGTGTGAAGGTAACACCCAGTCCTGTATAGAACTCTACAGTGTGAAGGTAACACCCAGTCCTGTATAGAACTCTACAGTGTGAAGGTAGCACCTACAACACTGTTAGTGAGCATTTCTCCTTTGTCAAGATAATCCATCCACCTGACAAGTGTGGCATATCAAGGAGCTGACTAAAACAACAACATCATTACACAGGTGCACCTTGTGCTGGGGATGATAAAAGGCCACTCTAAAATGTGCAGTTTTGTCACACAGCACAATGCCACAGATGTCTCAAGTTTTGGAGGAGCGTGAAATTGCATGCTGACTGCAGGAATGTCCTCCAGAGCTGTTGCCGGTGAATTTAATGTTCATTTCTCTACTGTCTCTACCGTGTTCATTTCTAAATCTGTCGTTTTAGAGAATTTGGCAGTACATCCACCTGGCCTCACAACCTCAGACCACATGTAACCACGCCAGCTCTAGTCCCTGTTCTCCCAGCTCTAGTCCCTGTTCTCCCAGCTCCAGCCTCCCCTCTAGACCCCCAGCTCTAGTCCCTGTTCTCCCAGCTCTAGTCCCTGTTCTCCCAGCTCTAGTCCCTGTTCTCCCAGCTCCAGCCTCCCCTCTAGACCCCCAGCTCTAGACCCCCCAGCTCTAGTCCCTGTTCTCCCAGCTCCAGTCCTCCCTCTAGTCCCTGCTCTCCCAGCTCCAGCTTCCCCTCTAGACCCCTAGCTCTAGTCCCTGTTCTCCCAGCTCCAGCTTCCCCTCTAGACCCCCAGCTCTAGTCCCTGTTCTCCCAGCTCCAGCCTCCCCTCTAGACCCCCAGCTCTATTCCCTGTTCTCCCAGCTCCTGCCTCCCCTCTAGACCCCTAGCTCTAGTCCCTGTTCTCCCAGCTCCAGCCTCCACTCTGGACCCCCAGCTCTAGTCCCTGTTCTCCCAGCTCCAGCCTCCCCTCTAGACCCCCAGCTCTAGTCCCTGTTCTCCCAGCTCCAGCCTCCACTCTGGACCCCCAGCTCTAGTCCCTGTTCTCCCAGCTGTAGTCCCTTTTCTCCCAGCTGCAGCCTCCCCCAGCTCTAGTCCCTGTTCTCCCAGCTCCAGCCTCCCCTCTAGACCCCCAGCTCTAGTCCCTGTTCTCCCAGCTGTAGTCCCTGTTCTCCCAGCTCCATCCTCCCCTCTAGACCCCCAGCTCTGGATCACTGTGGTCATAGTAGAGAATGGGAGTGCCTGTATCTGGCTGAGATAGTTGAGGGCTACTGTAGATACTGTACTCAGGCCAGACACTTGCATTATTAGGCAGACTTGGAAGTCTTTTCTCCATTGTCAAGTGTTGCCCAACCTAAAAACATTAGGCAAACATTATAATTTCATAAATTACATTGGATTTACAAATGATCTGATTCACAGATGTATATTATTGTAATAAAAAAATAGGTGCTGTTTATTTTGCCTTATTGTGAGATGGAACTGTGGACGATAGAGATTTATGATGTTTGTGTACCATAAATCAGAATGTTGATTGGTTGTGTTCGTTGTGCCATTTATGAAATGAGGATGTTTGATTTGGTCTTGTTTATGTTCCATTTATGAAATGAGGATGTTTGATGTGCTTCCTCCCACAGGAGGGTGACTTCCTGGTTCGTACCCACCATGTGGAGTACTGTGACGGGGGCATCCTGGACCCTGATGATGTACTGACTGACCTGGTGGAGGACAGAGACAAGGTAACGATCAACGTTAGGGCCGAGTGCCAAATGGCACCTTATTCCCTATGTAGTGCACTACTTTTGAACAAGGGAAGGTAACAATGATCTACTGTGTAGCTATCAGTGCATTCTTTGGTGACTTTACCCTCAATCACATTTTGGTGATTTTACCCTCAATCACATTTTGGTGACTTTACCCTCAATCACATTTTGGTGACTTTACCCTCAATCACATTTTGGTGACTTTACCCTCAATCACATTTTGGTGACTTTACCCTCAATCACATTTTGGTGATTTTACCCTCAATCACATCTGTGACCGACCGGCTCAATTCGGTCTAACGAGGCAAAATTTGAATGCTAAACAGAGGGAGTACGGTAGTGTACTAAACAACCAAAGAGTTCAAGACTAAAGACTGGTTTATATTACGGGTGTGTTCATGCATTGTGTGCTCTGGGCATTTGTAAACTCAGAGCGTTGTCATATTGTTCGTTGGTAAATTCAGTGTTTGGCTCTGGGAGCGTCCAGAGCCACACTGGACGCTCTGGCCGAGGATTAGAGTTGATCCGAGCGTTCTGTCCTAACAGCAGCAGTCAAACACCCAAGCTAACTGGCTAGCGTTGGTTAGCTTGCTAGCTACTCCCAGACACACGAGAGAACACCTCACTCTGACCATTTTTACTCAGCCTAGCAGAGCTGGATAGGCTGTTTCATGTTATCCAGAGTGTTAGTGACTGAAACTGTGCTGCTGGCAACTATTTAATTATGCTTTTTGCCAACTTTTACTGACACCGGCCATATGGGTGTTGAGCGTTCGTACATTCGTCAGTTATTCTGCGCTCTGGCACACTCAATGAGAGGGCTTGGAAATAAATCAAATCAAATCTAATTTTATTGGTCACATACACATGGTTAGCAGATGTTAATGGTCACATACACATGGTTAGCAGATGTTATTGGTCACATACACATGGTTAGCAGATGTTAATGCGAGTGTAGCGAAATGCTTGTGCTTCTAGTTCCGACAATGCAGTAATAACCAACAAGTAGTCTAACTAACAATTCCAAAACTACTGTCTTATACACAGTGTAAGGGGATAAAGAATATGTACATAAGGATATATGAATGAGTGATGGTACAGAGCAGCATAGGCAAGATACAGTAGATGATATCGAGTACAGTATATACATATGAGATGAGTATGTAAACAAAGTGGCATAGTTAAAGTGGCTAGTGATACATGTATTACATAAGGATGCAGTCGATGATATAGAGTACAGTATCAACGTATGCATATGAGATGAATAATGTAGGGTAAGTAACATTATATAAGGTAGCATTGTTTAAAGTGGCTAGTGATATATTTACATCATTTCCTATCAATTCCCATTATTAAAGTGGCTGGAGTTGAGTCAGTGTCAGTGTCAGTGTGTTGGCAGCAGCCACTCAATGTTAGTGGTGGCTGTTTAACAGTCTGATGGCCTTTTGAGATAGAAGCTGTTTTTCAGTCTCTCGGTCCCAGCTTTGATGCACCTGTACTGACCTCGCCTTCTGGATGACAGCGGGGTGAACAGGCAGTGGCTTGGGTGGTTGATGTCCTTGATGATCTTTATGGCCTTCCTGTAACATCGGGTGGTGTAGGTGTCCTGGAGGGCAGGTAGTTTGCCCCCGGTGATGCGTTGTGCAGACCTCACTACCCTCTGGAGAGCCTTATGGTTGAGGGCGGAGCAGTTGCCGTACCAGGCGGTGATACAGCCCGACAGGATGCTCTCGATTGTGCATCTGTAGAAGTTTGTGAGTGCTTTTGGTGACAAGCCGAATTTCTTCAGCCTCCTGAGGTTGAAGAGGCGCTGCTGCGCCTTCTTCACGATGCTGTCTGTGTGAGTGGACCAATTCAGTTTGTCTGTGATGTGTATGCCGAGGAACTTAAAACTTGCTACCCTCTCCACTACTGTTCCATCGATGTGGATAGGGGGGTGTTCCCTCTGCTGTTTCCTGAAGTCCACAATCATCCCCTTGTTTTTGTTGACGTTGAGTGTGAGGTTATTTTCCTGACACCACACTCCGAGGGCCCTCACCTCCTCCCTGTAGGCCGTCTCGTCGTTGTTAGTAATCAAGCCTACCACTGTTGTGTCGTCCGCAAACTTGATGATTGAGTTGGAGGCGTGCGTGGCCACGCAGTCGTGGGTGAACAGGGAGTACAGGAGAGGGCTCAGAACGCACCCTTGTGGGGCCCCAGTGTTGAGGATCAGCGGGGAGGAGATGTTGTTGCCTACCCTCACCACCTGGGGGGCGGCCCGTCAGGAAGTCCAGTACCCAGTTGCACAGGGCGGGGTCGAGACCCAGGGTCTCGAGCTTGATGACGAGCTTGGAGGGTACTATGGTGTTGAATGCCGAGCTGTAGTCGATAAACAGCATATTATTCATTATTTTTGTTCAACCTTTATTTAAACAACAAGATAACCCGAGAGTGAATTTATCAGCTACATCTATCGACAGTTGTCGTAGGAACATCATGAACATTGTATTGAAATGGTTACTTGCATAGTGGAGTCTTTTGTTTAGACATGCAGCTAGCTAGCTAAACAATGAACCATAATCTCAACTCATGACGTTACTACCCTGCATGAATCTGCAGGTAGCTAACCAACCAGGTTCAATGTTAGCTAGCTAACATTAGGCTATAGCTAGCAATGCAAATATGAATAATATTACTACACAGATCACACATGTAACGCTAGCTAGTAACACAATAATTATAATGAGGCTATATACAAGGGATACCGGTACAGAGTCAATGTGGAGGCTATATACAGGGGGTACCAGTACAGAGTCAATGTGGAGGCTATATACAGGGGGTACCGGTACAGAGTCAATGTGGAGGCTATATACAAGGTGTTACGGTACAGAGTCAATGTGGAGGCTATATACAGGGTGTTACTGTACAGAGTCAATGTTGAGGCTATATACAGGGGGTACCGGTACAGAGTCAATGTGGAGGCTATATACAGGGGATACCGGTACAGAGTCAATGTGGAGGCTATATACAGGGGGTACCGGTACAGAGTCAATGTGGAGGCTATATACAGGGTGTTACTGTACAGAGTCAATGTTGAGGCTATATACAGGGTGTACCGGTACAGAGTCAATGTGGAGGCTATATACAGGGGTTACTGTACAGAGTCAATGTGGAGGCTATATACAGGGGGTACCGGTACAGAGTCAATGTGGAGGCTATATACAGGGGGTACCGGTACAGAGTCAATGTGGAGGCTATATACAGGGGTACCAGTACAGAGTCAATGTGGAGGCTATATACAGGGGGTACCGGTACAGAGTCAATGTGGAGGCTATATACAGGGGGTACCGGTACAGAGTCAATGTGGAGGCTATATACAGGGTGTTACGGGACAGAGTCAATGTGGAGGCTATATACAGGGTGTTACGGTACAGAGTCAATGTGGAGGCTATATACAGGGGGTACCAGTACCGGGTCAATGTGGAGGCTATATACAGGTGGTACCGGTACAGAGTCAATGTGGAGGCTATATACAAGGGGTACCGGTACCGAGTCAATGTGTGGGGGTACAGGTTAGTCGAGGTCATTTGTACATGTAGGTAGAGGTAAAGTGACTGTGCATAGATAATAAACAACGAGTAGTAGCAGTGTAAAAACAAAGGTGGGTGTCAATGTAAATAGTTTGGGTGGCTGGACTATTTAATGGCTGGTCCACTAACTGAAGGTTGGATCCTGATATTATCAGGTACTTGGCTGGTCCATTTGGACTGTGTTCACCGGACCGGTCCTCTGCATCGTTCATATTTCTATGTTGACGCTTTATCTCCATTAGCAACAGACACACAGCTTTGGCTGAATGATAGGCAGGCAGGCAGGCAGGCAGAAAGACACACAGCTTTGGCTGAATAATAGGCAGGCAGGCAGAAAGACACACAGTTTTGGCTGAATGATAGGCAGGCAGGCAGGCAGGACACACAGTTTTGGCTGAATGATAGGCAGGCAGGCAGGCAGAAAGACACACAGCTTTGGCTGAATGATAGGCAGGCAGGCAGGCAGGCAGGCAGAAAGACACACAGTTTTGGCTGAATGATAGGGCAGGCAGGCAGGCAGGCAGAAAGACACACAGCTTTGGCTGAATGATAGGCAGGCAGGCAGGCAGAAAGACACACAGTTTGGCTGAATGATAGGCAGACAGGCAGGCAGAAAGACACACAGCTTTGGCTGAATGATAGACAGGCAGGCAGGCAGGCAGAAAGACACACAGCTTTGGCTGAATGATAGACATGCAGAAGAGACACTTTTGCGGACAGACAGACGGACAGACTGCTTTGGCTGAAAGACAACCGACAAAACTGACAAACTGTTTTTTGGCCGAACACAATACCTTCCTCTGGCTGCTGGGCCAACTGAAAGGCCACCCAGCAGTGTACTGAGTCTCCCTGGTGCAGTAATGTTGTCCTTTACCCAGGTTTTAAACGCAGGCAGGCGGGGAGGCGTTCGGGACAGGCGGGCGGGGAGGCGTTTGGGCAGGCGTTCGGACAGGCGGGCGGGGAGGCGTTCGGACAGGCGGGCGGGGAGGCATTTGGGCAGGCGTTCGGGAGGTGTTCGGACAGGCGGGCGGGGAGGCGTTTGCGCAGGCGTTCGGACAGGCAGGCGGGGAGGCGTTTGGACAGGCGGGCGGGTAGGCGTTTGGACAGTTTGGTTGATTGGTTCTCTGTAAGGCCATCCTTAACTGGTTATAACTTAATGCCATTATCCTCAGTAGAATCTCTCAGACATTAGGATTGAGTCCCAAATAGCACTCTATTCCCTTTATAGTGCACTACTTTTAATGTGTGCCCTGGACAAAAGCAGTGCACTATTTTGGAAAATAGTGTGCCATTTTGGACGAACGCCAGGAGCTCCAATCAGATCCACAGCTTTCTGTAGACTAATTTATATCAGAGGGGAGGAAGGGAGGCTTTTTACCGTAAAAGTGATTTTTGCTGCCTGGTAATATTGCAGAACAAGCAGAACCCAGAATTCAAGGTTTTTAAAAGTGGTGTTTAAAAAGTGAATTCTCATTCAACCATTTAGGCCTAGAGTCCAGGAAGACTAATCAATATAGAGCCATGCCTTAGAGCCATGCCTTATAGTCAGGGGATTTCTTAAGAGGGAACTCTACTGGCCTAGAGTCCAGGAAGACTAATCAATATAGAGCCATGCCTTATAGTCAGGGGATTTCTTAAGAGGAAACTCTACTGGCCTCAAGTCCAGGAAGACTAATCAATATAGAGCCATGCCTTATAGCTAGCCTTATAGTCAGGGGATTTCTTAAGAGGAAACTCTACTGGCCTAGAGTCCAGGAAGACTAATCAATATAGAGCCATGCCTTATAGCTATGCCTTAGAGCCATGCCTTATAGTCAGGGGATTTCTTAAGAGGGAACTCTACTGGCCTAGAGTCCAGGAAGACTAATCAATATAGAGCCATGCCTTATAGCCATGCCTTATAGTCAGGGGATTTCTTAAGAGGGAACTCTACTGGCCTAGAGTCCAGGAAGACTAATCAATATAGAGCCATGCCTTAGAGCCATGCCTTATAGTCAGGGGATTTCTTAAGAGGGAACTCTACTGGGATGGGCTGGTGCTTTAGAATGCTCTGTACTCTGTACTCATTATGTATTAGGTACTCTGTACTCATTATGTATTATGTAGACTGTACTCAATATGTAGAGCCATGCTTATGTACTCATTATGTATTAGGTACTCTGTACTCATTGATGGACTCTATTAGGTACTCTGTACTCATTATGTATTAGGTACTCTGTACTCATTATGTATTAGGTACTCTGTACTCATTATGTATTAGGTACTCTGTACTCATTGATGGACTCTATTAGGTACTCTGTACTCATTATGTATTATGTACTCTGTACTCATTATGTATTAGGTACTCTGTACTCATTATGTATTAGGTACTCTGTACTCATTATGTATTAGGTACTCTGTACTCATTGATGGACTGTATTAGGTACTCTGTACTCATTGATGGACTGTATTAGGTACTCTGTACTCATTGATGGACTCTATTAGGTACTCTGTACTCATTATGTATTATGTACTCTGTACTCATTGATGGACTCTATTAGGTACTCTGTACTCATTGATGGACTCTATTAGGTACTCTGTACTCATTGATGGACTGTATTAGGTACTCTGTACTCATTGATGGACTGTATTAGGTACTCTGTACTCATTGATGGACTGTATTAGGTACTGGACAATGTACTCATTTCACAGAAACATGGACAAATCTCCTCTTCCGGCATCCTGACTCTCACTGGGTGTTTTGAGATAGCTAGTAGCTAGTCAGACTGCACTGAATCACTGCTCTACAAATCAACTTGTATCCCAAATAGTTCTCAGTCAACAGGAATTGACCAGAACAGTCCAGGCTGCCTACGAGAGACGTGGAGCCTGGAGCCTAGAGATGGTTGGGCCGTTGCTATGGTGACCATTTATGTTACAACTCCAACATGTTGCGTCCACAGTGTTTGTCCAAGCTGTTGGTTTAGGATCTCTACTACTTACCCATTCTGCTTTTCTGCCTTTTAGCCTTGTCATTGTTTAGGGTTTATCGCTAGTCCACTGGTGCTCTGCTCCCTGTTTAGTTAGAAACACAACCTGAGACTGTCCCAATCAACGTTTTTATTTCCTTCAGTTTTAAGAATACAGACACACATGGTGTTCAAATGCACGGTGACAGGTTAATATAGGCTAGTGGGTGTTTCCTGTTGATCTAATCTGCTTTTCTGGTGTCTGAGCACTCTGTTGTTACCATGCCTGGCCACGCCCACAAGTTAGAGGACAGTCATATTACTGTATCTGGCCACGCCCACAAGTTAGAGGACAGTCGTATTACTGTATCTGGTCACCCCCACAAGTTAGAGGACAGTCGTATTGCCATGCCTGGCCACGCCCACAAGTTAGAGGACAGTCGTATTACTGTATCTGGCCACCCCCACAAGTTAGAGGACAGTCGTACATCTGGTCACCCCCACAAGTTAGAGGACAGTCGTACCATGCCTGGCCACGCCCACAACAGTCTCTACCCACCCCCACAAGTGGGACAGTCGTAGCCTGGCCACGCCCACGACAGTCATATTACTGTACCTGGCCACGCCTACTGGTTAGAGGACAGTCGTATTACTGTATTCTGCCACGCCCACAACACTCTACCCTGGTTAGAGGACAGTCATATTACCATGCCTGGCCACGCCCACCACACTCTACCCTGGTTAGAGGACAGTCTTATTACCGTATCTGGCCACGCCCATTGGTTAGAGGACAGTCCTATTACCATGCCTGGCCACGCCCACAACACTCTACCCTGGTTAGAGGACAGTCGTATTACCGTATCTGGCCACGCCCACAACACTCTACCCTGGTTAGAGGACAGTTATATTACTGTACCTGGCCACGCCCACTGGTTAGAGGACAGTCCTATGAGAGAAGGAGAGGTATGCAGGTTTCGTAATGTGTACATTAGTGATTGACTGGGGGAGGTATGCAGATTTCATTATGTGTATATTAGAATAGAGACTGGCTGGGGGAGGTATGCAGGTTATGTGTATATTAGAGTAGAGACTGACTGGGGGAGGTATGCAGGTTATGTGTATATTAGAGTAGAGACTGACTGGGGATGTATGCAGGTTATGTGTATATTAGAGTAGAGACTGACTGGGGGATGTATGCAGGTTATGTGTATATTAGTGACTGGGGGATGTATGCAGGTTTCATTATGTGTATGTTAGAGAGAGACTGACTGGGGGAGGTATGCAGGTTATCTGTATATTAGAGACCGACTGGGGGAGGTATGCAGGTTATGTGTATATTAGAGCAGAGACTGACTGAGGGAGGTATGCAGGTTATCTGTATATTAGAGACTGACTGGGGGAGGTATGCAGGTTATGTGTATATTAGAGCAGAGACTGACTGGGGGAGGTATGCAGGTTATGTGTATATTAGAGTAGAGACTGACTGGGGAGGTATGCAGGTTATCTGTATATTAGAGACTGACCAGGGGAGGTATGCAGGTTATCTGTATATTAGAGACTGACTGGGGAGGTATGCAGGTTATCTGTATATTAGAGACTGACTAGGGAGGTATGCAGGTTATGTGTATATTAGAGCAGAGACTGACTGGGGGAGGTATGCAGGTTATGTGTATATTAGAGTAGAGACTGACTGGGGGAGGTATGCAGGTTATGTGTATATTAGAGCAGAGACTGACTGGGGGAGGTATGCAGGTTATGTGTATATTAGAGTAGAGACTGACTGGGGGAGGTATGCAGGTTACATTATGTGTATATTAGAGAGAGACTGACTAGGGGAGGTATGCAGGTTATGTGTATATGAGAGAATGACTGGGGGAGGTATGCAGGTTATCTGTATATTAGAGACTGACTGGGGAGGTATGCAGGTTATCTGTATATTAGAGACTGACCAGGGGAGGTATGCAGGTTATGTGTATATTAGAGACTGACTGGGGGAGGTATGCAGGTTATCTGTATATTAGAGACTGACTAGGGGAGGTATGCAGGTTATGTGTATATTAGAGACTGACTGGGGGAGGTATGCAGGTTATGTGTATATTAGAGACTGACTGGGGGAGGTATGCAGGTTATGTGTATATTAGAGACTGACTGGGGGAGGTATGCAGGTTATCTGTATATTAGAGCCTGACTGGGGGAGGTATGACCCGTATGTATGCTAGTAGATGATCTAAAAGAGATGCATAACAAACCAAAATGGGTGAATGGATGTAGCCTAGTTTTGATCAGTGTGCTCTGAAGGTTTGTCTGTGAGTCTACAGAAAAAACAGAATATCCTTACAGGGAGATCCTTGCCGTGATTTGATGAACGTGTTGAACTGAAGATGAGATGAATAAAGCCAGGTGAAATGATCCTATTGGCTGTGTCAGGTGACCATATAGAGCTGCTCTGTGTGCTCCTCAGCCGTTCTCTGTCTTTCTAGTTGCTGTAAGAGGGTGACATCTGGTTGGACAGCATTACGTTCTTCACACCCTTAAGATTGGCTCCACTTTCTCTGAGCTTTCTTATAACCCCCTGAACAGGCTGCATCCCAACTGGAACCCTGTTACCTGACTGTGGGTTCCAAATGGAACCCTGTTACTGACTGGGTCCCAAATGGAACATTGTTACCAGGCTGGGTGCCAAAAGGAACCCTGTTACCTACCTTCCACAAGCTTCCCACAATAAGTTGAGTGAATTTTGGCCCATTCCTCCTGACAGCTGGTGTAACTGAGTCAGGTTTGTGGGCCTCTTTGCTCGAACACGCTTTTTCAGTTCTGCCACAAATTTTCTACAGGATTGAGGTCAGGGCTTTGTGATGGCCACTCCAATACCTTGACTTTGTTGTCCTTAAGCCATTTTGTATGCTTGGGGTCATTGTCCATTTGGAAGACCCCCATTTGCGTCCATTTGGAAGACCCCCATTTGCGACCAGACTTTAACTTCCTGACTGATGTTTTCAATATATCCACATCATTTTCCACCCTCATGATGCCATCTATTTTGTAAAGTGCACCAGTCCCTCCTGCAGCAAAGCACCCCCACAACATGACGCTGCCACCCCCGTGCTTCACGGTTGGGATGGTGTTCTTCAGCTTACAAGCGTCCCCCTTTCTCCTCCAAACATAACGATGGTCATTCTGGCCAAACAATTCAATTTTTTGTTTCATCAGACCAGAGGCCATTTCTCCAGAAAGTATGATCTTTGTCCCCATGTGCAGTTACAAACCGTAGTCTGGCTTTTTTTATGGCGGTTTTGGAGCAGTGCCTTCTTCCTTGCTGAGCTGCCTTTCAAGTTATAGTTTGTTAACAAGAAATTTGTGGAGTGGTTCTAAAACAAGTTTTAATGACTCCAACCTAAGTGTATGTAAACTTCCGACTTCAACTGTATATAGACCACTGTCCTATCGGCCCTGGTCAAAAGCAGTGATAATAGGGTGCCAATTGGGACACATTACCAATTCGGGGACGAAACATATCAAATGTGGTAATAATAGGGACACGGGCAGCTATGTAGGGACACTGGCCCACTATGTAGGGACACGGGTCACTATGTAGGGACACGGGGCGCTATGTAGGGACACGGGGCGCTATGTAGGGACATGGGGAACTATGTAGGGACACGGGGCGGGTCGCTATGTAGGGATACTGGGCTCTATGTAGGGACACGGGGCGCTTTGTAGGGACACGGGCGCTATGTAGGGACACGGGCCCACTATGTAGGGACACGGGTCACTATGTAGGGACACGGGGCGCTATGTAGGGACACGGGCCCACTATGTAGGGACACGGGGCGCTATGTAGGGACACGGGCCCACTATGTAGGGACACGGGGCGCTATGTAGGGACACGGAGCGCTATGTAGGGACACAGAGCGCTATGTAGGGACACAGAGTGCTATGTAGGGACACGGGCCCACTATGTAGGGACACGGGCCCACTATGTAGGGACACGGGTCACTATGTAGGGACACGGGGCGCTATGTAGGGACACGGGCCCACTATGTAGGGACACGGGCGCTATGTAGGGACACAGGTCACTATGTAGGGACACGGGCGCTATGTAGGGACACGGGTCACTATGTAGGGACACGGGGCGCTATGTAGGGACACGGGGCACTATGTAGGGACACGGGGCACTATGTAGGGACACGGGGCGCTATGTAGGGACACGGAGTGCTATGTAGGGATACGGAGTGCTATGTAGGGACACGGGTCGCTATGTAGGGACACGGGGTCGCTATGTAGGAACACGGGGCGCTATGTAGGGACGGGGTGCTATGTAGGGACACGGGGCGCTATGTAGGGACACGGGGCGCTATGTAGGGACACGGGGCCCTTATGTAGGGACACGGGGTACTATGTAGGGACACGAGGCCACTATGTAGGGACACGGGGCACTATGTAGGGACACGGGGCGCTATGTAGGGACACGGGGCCACTATGTAGGGACACGGGGCGCTATGTAGGGACACGGGGTCGCTATGTAGGGACACGGGGCCGCTATGTTGGGACACGGGCCCCTATGTAGGGACACGGGGCCGCTATGTAGGGACACGGGGTGCTATGTAGGGACACGGGGTGCTATGTAGGGACACGGGGCCGCTATGTAGGGACACGGGGCCACTATGTAGGGACACGGGGCCGCTATGTAGGGACACGGGGCCCTTATGTAGGGACACGGGCCCCTATGTAGGGACACGGGGCCGCTATGTAGGGACATACAATGACTCCATGTTGATATTGTAGTGAATGATTTTGTCCCTTTTCTGTCGTCTAGAGTTAAGCCTACTCACAGCCACTGTAGGTGTGTGTGTGTGTGTGTCCACATAAAAAGTATTGATGGATTGATTTTCATCACCATTGTGTTCCTGGTACAGTTACAGGGTTTAGGCTACACCACATTAAATGAACGACAACAGCCCCAAGCCCCCTGTTTTTTAAAAAGGTTACTGTGTATTAGAAGTAGTGAAAACCAGGGTTGGTTGTTTTGAGTAATATTGATGTGTTCAGAAGGTTAATTAACACCTGCAGTCATTCACCATGGAACGGACACACCCTCTCTACCGAACCAATCACGTCACACAGCCCTGCCTAATGTGTGACTGTTAAGGCTCCCAAACACTTTTATGAGACCACATTTCGGCAAAGTTTTTTTTTTCCTTCTGAAGTTCGTGTAGACCAAAGAAAATAAATGAATGAGGCAATGCCGAAGTCTACGCCCAGTCGTCCATCCCAACCTAAGCCACCACCCCCCCAATCCGCCGACAACCAATGAGGAGATGGCACCTGCTTCTATATACCAATGAGGAGACGGGAGAGGCAGGACTTGCAGCGCGATCTGCTTCAGAAATAGAAAGTTCTATTTCAGCCCGTGGTACCATACTTAGGTACCGATAAGATATGTATAGCGATTTGATTCTGTGATTTTTACTGCGATTCGATGTTCCAAACATATTGCTCACCATGTCTGCTGCAGAGGCACAAGAGAGAAATGAGAAAACAAGTTTTGATCAGTCATGGAAATCAAAGTACTCAAAATAAATTGATTCTTTATTTAAAAAGAAGACTGAGAACAAACTATGAAAGAAAGAAAAATCACGAGTTTTGGTGCAGGTATAGCCAACTAGCATAAAAGTAATGTTTCCATACTGTCTATGATATATTATCCAAAATAATATCCTGATACGATATTGTACCGATTACCCCCTCGCTAGAGTCGGTTAACTCATACAACCCCCCCCTCGCTAGGGTCGGTCAACTCATACAACCCAGCCCTGCTAGAGTCGGTTAACTCATACAACCCCCCCCCTCGCTAGAGTCGGTTAACTCATACAACCCCCCTCGCTAGAGTCGGTCAACTCATACAACCCAGCCCTGCTAGAGTCGGTTAACTCATACAACCCAGCCCTGCTAGAGTCGGTCAACTCATACAACCCAGCCCTGCTAGAGTCGGTTAACTCATACAACTCAGCCCTGCTAGAGTCAGTTAACTCATACAACCCCCCTCGCTAGAGTCGGTCAACTCATACAACCCAGCCCTGCTAGAGTCGGTTAACTCATACAACCCCCCTCGCTAGAGTCCCATACAACCCCCTCGCTAGAGTCGGTCAACTCATACAACCCAGCCCTGCTAGAGTCCTCATACAACCCCCTCGCTAGAGTCGGTTAACTCATACAACCCCCCTCGCTAGAGTCGGTCAACTCATACAACCCAGCCCTGCTAGAGTCGGTCAACTCATACAACCCAGCCCTGCTAGAGTCGGTCAACTCATACAACCCAGCCCTGCTAGAGTCAGTCAACTCATACAACCCAGCCCTGCTAGAGTCAGTCAACTCATACAACCCAGCCCTGCTAGAGTCGGTCAACTCATACAACCCAGCCCTGCTAGAGTCGGTCGACTCATACAACCCAGCCCTGCTAGAGTCAGTCAACTCATACAACCCAGCCCTGCTAGAGTCAGTCAACTCATACAACCCAGCCCTGCTAGAGTCAGTCAACTCATACAACCCAGCCCTGCTAGAGTCGGTCGACTCATACAACCCAGCCCTGCTAGAGTCAGTCAACTCATACAACCCAGCCCTGCTAGAGTCAGTCAACTCATACAACCCAGCCCTGCTAGAGTCGGTCAACTCATACAACCCAGCCCTGCTAAGTCGGTCGACTCATACAACCCAGCCCTGCTAGAGTCAGTCAACTCATCCAACCCAGCCCTGCTAGAGTCAGTCAACTCATACAACCCAGCCCTGCTAGAGTCAGTCAACTCATACAACCCAGCCCTGCTAGAGTCAGTCAACTCATCCAACCCAGCCCTGCTAGAGTCAGTTAAATCATCCAACCCAGCCCTGCTAGAGTCAGTTAACTCATCCAACCCAGCCCTGCTAGAGTCAGTTAACTCATCCAACCCAGCCCTGCTAGAGTCAGTTAACTCATCCAACCCAGCCCTGCTAGAGTCAGTTAACTCATCCAACCCAGCCCTGCTAGAGTCAGTTAACTCATCCAACCCAGCCCTGCTAGAGTCAGTTAACTCATCCAACCCAGCCCTGCTAGAGTCAGTTAACTCATCCAACCCAGCCCTGCTAGAGTCAGTTAACTCATCCAACCCAGCCCTGCTAGAGTCAGTTAACTCATCCAACCCAGCCCTGCTAGAGTCAGTTAACTCATCCAACCCAGCCCTGCTAGAGTCAGTTAACTCATCCAACCCAGCCCTGCTAGAGTCAGTTAACTCATCCAACCCAGCCCTGCTAGAGTCCGTTAACACATCCAACCCAGCCCTGCTAGAGTCAGTTAACTCATCCAACCCAGCCCATAGACCCCGTAGTCTGGGCTGGTTCCTTCCCACTCACCCAGAATGAAAGCTGCCTACCTGCCACCACCAGTCTATTGTCTTGAGCTATCGGTCAGTTTGGACAGGTCACTCAGTCTAATGATGATTTCCTCAGATGCAGTCATTTGTGACCGTCCCTGAACAAGAAATAGAGCGTTTTTTAAAAGAATGGTGACCCTTTGCTCTGCTGTGTGGTCTGCTGGTCTGTTCATTTTCATTTATAACCGCTCTGAGAGGATCTGGATGGGTATTGACTGGCCTCCCGTGGTGCTGTTATTGAGTCCCAAATAGGGCTCTGGTCTGTAGTAGTGCACTATATAGGGAATAGGGCTCTGGTCTATAGTAGTGCACTATATAGGGAATAGGGCTCTGGTCCTATAGTAGTGCACTATATAGGGAATAGGGCTCTGGTCCTATAGTAGTGCACTATATAGGGAATAGGGCTCTGGTCTATAGTAGTGCACTATATAGGGAATAGGGCTCTGGTCTATAGTAGTGCACTATATAGGGAATAGGGCTCTGGTCTATAGTAGTGCACTATATAGGGAATAGGGCTCTGGTCTATAGTAGTGCACTATATAGGGAATAGGGCTCTGGTCTATAGTAGTGCACTATATAGGGAATAGGGCTCTGGTCCTATAGTAGTGTACTATATAGGGAATAGGGCTCTGGTCTATAGTAGTGCACTATATAGGGAATAGGGCTCTGGTCTATAGTAGTGTACTATATAGGGAATAGGGCTCTGGTCTATAGTAGTGCACTATATAGGGAATAGGGCTCTGGTCTATAGTAGTGCACTATATAGGGAATAGGGCTCTGGTCCTATAGTAGTGCACTATATAGGAATAGGGCTCTGGTCCTATAGTAGTACACTATATAGGGAATAGGGCTCTGGTCTATAGTAGTGCACTATATAGGGAATAGGGCTCTGGTCCTATAGTAGTGTACTATATAGGGAATAGGGCTCTGGTCCTATAGTAGTGCACTATATAGGGAATAGGGCTCTGGTCCTATAGTAGTGCACTATATAGGGAATAGGGCTCTGGTCCTATAGTAGTGCACTATATAGGGAATAGGGCTCTGGTCCTATAGTAGTACACTATATAGGGAATAGGGCTCTGGTCCTATAGTAGTGCACTATATAGGAATAGGGCTCTGGTCCTATAGTAGTGCACTATATAGGAATAGGGCTCTGGTCCTATAGTAGTGCACTATATAGGGAATAGGGCTCTGGTCCTATAGTAGTACACTATATAGGGAATAGGGCTCTGGTCTATAGTAGTGCACTATATAGGGAATAGGGCTCTGGTCCTATAGTAGTGTACTATATAGGGAATAGGGCTCTGGTCCTATAGTAGTGCACTATATAGGGAATAGGGCTCTGGTCCTATAGTAGTGCACTATATAGGGAATAGGGCTCTGGTCCTATAGTAGTGCACTATATAGGGAATAGGGCTCTGGTCCTATAGTAGTACACTATATAGGGAATAGGGCTCTGGTCCTATAGTAGTGCACTATATAGGGAATAGGGCTCTGGTCCTATAGTAGTGCACTATATAGGGAATAGGGCTCTTGTCCTATAGTAGTGCACTATATAGGAATAGGGCTCTGGTCCTATAGTAGTACACTATATAGGGAATAGGGCTCTGGTCCTATAGTAGTGCACTATATAGGGAATAGGGCTCTGGTCCTATAGTAGTGGACTATACAGGGAATAGGGCTCTGGTCCTATAGTAGTGGACTATACAGGGAATAGGGCTCTGGTCCTATAGTAGTGCACTATATAGGGAATAGGGCTCTGGTCTAAAGTAGTGCACTATACAGGGAATAGGGCTCTGGTCTATAGTAGTGTACTATATAGGGAATAGGGCTCTGGTCCTATAGTAGTGCACTATATAGAGAATAGGGCTCTGGTCTATAGTAGTGCACTATATAGGGAATAGGGCTCTGGTCTAAAGTAGTGCACTATATAGGGAATAGGGCTCTGGTCTATAGTAGTGCACTATATAGGGAATAAATCAAATCAAATCAAATCAAATGTGGATTTGATTTTGATTTGATTTGATTTGATATATAGGGAATAGGGCTCTGGTCTAAATTAGTGCACTACATAGGGAATAGGGTGCCATTTGGGATGGATGTGTTGGGGTTTAATTTATCATCAGCTCAAGCAGAACAGACATAAACATCTGGGCATAGATCTACTGAGGGCTCCAAGGACTGGGGTGGAGTCTGGAACTGCAATAACGGAACAAGTAGGATGTGGTCACGGGTTGAGTAGGCTGGGAGATGGAGGAGGGAACAGTACAGAGGGGGAGGAGGGGACAGTACAGAGGGGGAGGAGGGGACAGTACAGAGGGGGAGGAGGGGACAGTACAGAGGGGGAGGAAGGGACAGTACAGAGGGGAGGAGGGGACAGTACAGAGGGGAGGAGGGGACAGTACAGAGGGGAGGAAGGGACAGTACAGAGGGGGAGGAGGGGACAGTACAGAGGGGGAGGAGGGGACAGTACAGAGGGGGAGGAGGGAACAGTACAGAGGGGGAGGAGGGGACAGTACAGAGGGGGGAGGAGGGAACAGTACAGAGGGGGAGGAGGGGACAGTACAGAGGGGAGGAGGGGACAGTACAGAGGGGAGGAGGGAACAGTACAGAGGGGGAGGAGGGGACAGTACAGAGGGGAGGAGGGGACAGTACAGAGGGGGAGGAGGGGACAGTACAGAGGGGGAGGAGGGGACAGTACAGAGGAGGTGACAGTACAGAGGGGGAGGAGGGGACAGTACAGAGGGGGAGGAGGGGACAGTACAGAGGGGGAGGAGGGGACAGTACAGAGGGGAGGAGGGGACAGTACAGAGGGGGAGGAGGGACAGTACAGAGGGGGAGGGGATGGTGTGGAGAAGGAGGGGACGGTGTGGAGAATGGGAGGGACAGTACAGAGGGGGAGGGGTGTGGAGAAGGAGGGGACAGAGTGGAGAATGGAGGGACGGTGTGGAGGAGGAGGGGACAGTGTGGAGGAGGAGGGGACGGTGTGGAGGAGGAGGGGACGGTGTGAGGAGGGGGGGACAGTGTGGAGGAGGTGGGGACGGTGGGAGGAGGAGGGGACGGTGGAGGAGGAGGGGACAGTGTGGAGGAGGAGGGGACAGTGTGGAGGAGGAGGGGACAGTGTGGAGGAGGAGGGGACAGTGTGGAGAGGAGGGGAGGACAGTACTGTGGAGGAGGAGGGGACAGTGCTGTGGAGGAGGAGGGGACGGTGCTGTGGAGGAGGAGGGGACGGTGCTGTGGAGGAGGGGGGACAGTGCTGTGGAGGAGGGGGGGGACGGTGCTGTGGAGGAGGGGGACGGTGCTGTGGGGGAGGGGACAGTACTGTGGAGGAGAGGGGACAGTGTGGAGGAGGAGGGCTCAGTACAGAGGGGGTGGAGGGGACGGTGTGGAGAAGGAGGGACAGTGCTGTAGAGGAGGGAGGACAGTACTGTGGGGAGGAGGGGACAGTACTGTGGGGAGGAGGGGACAGTACTGTGAAGGAGGGGACAGTGCTGTGGAGGAGGAGGGGACAGTGCTGTGGAGGAGGGGGGACAGTACTGTGGAGGAGGGGGGGACAGTACTGTGGGGAGGAGGGGACAGTACTGTGGAGGAGGGGACAGTACTGTGTGGGGAGGAGGGGACAGTACTGTGGAGGAGGGGGACAGTACTGTGGAGGAGGGGGGACAGTACTGTGGAGGAGGGGACAGTACTGTGGGGAGGAGGGACAGTGCTGTGGAGGAGGGGGGGACAGTACTGTGGGGAGGAGGGGACAGTGCTGTGGAGGAGGGGGACAGTACTGTGGGGAGGAGGGACAGTACTGTGGAGGAGGGGACAGTACTGTAGGGGAGGAGGGGACAGTACTGTGGAGGAGGGGGACAGTACTGTGGAGGAGGGGGGTGGAGGAGGGGGACAGTACTGTGGGGAGGAGGGGACAGTACTGTGGAGGAGGAGGGGACAGTGCTGTGGAGGAGGGGGACAGTACTGTGGGGAGGAGGGACAGTACTGTGGAGGAGGGGGGACAGTACTGTGGAGGAGGAGGGGACAGTACTGTGGAGGAGGGGGACAGTACTATGGAGGACAGTACTGTGGGGGAGGGGGCAGTACTGTGGGGAGGAGGGGACAGTACTATGGAGGAGGAGGGGACAGTACTGTGTGGGGGGGCAGTACTGTGGGGGAGGAGGGGACAGTGCTGTGGAGGAGGGGGGACAGTACTGTGGGGAGGAGGGGACAGTACTGTGGAGGAGGGGGACAGTACTGTGGGGGAGGAGGGGACAGTACTGTGGAGGAGGGGGACAGTACTGTGGAGGAGGGGGACAGTACTGTGGAGGGGAGGGGACAGTACTGTGGAGGAGGGGGGACAGTGTGGAGGAGGAGGGCTCAGTACAGAGGGGGTGGAGGGGACGGTGTGGAAGAGGAGGGACTGTGTGGAGGAGGAGGGGACAGTACTGTGGAAGGAGGGACGGTGTGGAGAAGGAGGGGACTGTGGAGGAGGAGGGGACGGTGTGGAGGAGGAGGGGACACTGGAGAAGGAGGGGACGGTGTGGAGAAGGAGGGGACAGTGCTGTAGAGGAGGGAGGACAGTACTGTGGGGAGGAGGGGACAGTACTGTGGGGGAGGAGGGGACAGTACTGTGAAGGAGGGACAGTGCTGTGGAGGAGGAGGGACAGTGCTGTGGAGGAGGGGGACAGTACTGTGGGGAGGAGGGACAGTACTGTGGGGGAGGAGGGGACAGTGCTGTGGAGGAGGGGGACAGTACTGTGGAGGAGGGGGGACAGTACTGTGGAGGAGGGGGGACAGTACTGTGGGGAGGAGGGACAGTACTGTGGAGGAGGGACAGTACTGTGGGGGAGGAGGGGACAGTACTGTGGAGAGGGGGACAGTACTGTGGAGGAGGGGGACAGTACTGTGGGGGAGGAGGGACAGTGCTGTGGAGGAGGGGGGGACAGTACTGTGGGGAGGAGGGACAGTGCTGTGGAGGAGGAGGGGACAGTACTGTGGGGGAGGAGGACAGTACTGTGGGGGGAGGAGGGGACAGTACTGTGGGGGAGGAGGGGACAGTACTGTGGAGGAGGAGGGACAGTACTGTGGAGGAGGAGGGGACAGTGCTGTGGAGGAGGGGGCAGTACTGTGGAGGAGGGGGGACAGTACTGTGGGGAGGGGGCAGTACTGTGGGGAGGAGGGGACAGTACTATGGAGGAGGAGGGGACAGTACTGTGGGGGAGGGGGCAGTACTGTGGGGAGGAGGGGACAGTGCTGTGGAGGAGGGGGACAGTACTGTGGGGAGGAGGGGACAGTACTGTGGAGGAGGACAGTACTGTGGGGGAGGAGGGGACAGTACTGTGGAGGAGGGGGACAGTACTGTGGAGGAGGGGGGGACAGTACTATGGAGGAGGGGGACAGCTGTGGAGGAGGAGGGGACAGTGTGGAGGAGGAGGGCTCAGTACAGAGGGGGTGGAGGGGACGGTGTGGAGGAGGAGGGGACGGTGTGGAGAAGGAGGGGACGGTGTGGAGAAGGAGGGGACGGTGTGGAGGAGGAGGGGACGGTGTGGAGGGAGGAGGGACGGTGTGGAGGAGGAGGGGACGATGTGGAGAAGGAGGGGACGGTGTGGAGAAGGAGGGGACAGTGCTGTAGAGGAGGGAGGACAGTACTGTGGGGAGGAGGGGACAGTACTGTGGGGGAGGAGGGGACAGTACTGTGAAGGAGGGGACAGTGCTGTGGAGGAGGAGGGGACAGTGCTGTGGAGGAGGGGGGGGACAGTACTGTGGGGGAGGAGGGGACAGTACTGTGGGGGAGGAGGGGACAGTGCTGTGGAGGAGGGGACAGTACTGTGGAGGAGGGGGGGACAGTACTGTGGGGAGGGAGGGGACAGTACTGTGGAGGAGGGGACAGTACTGTGGGGAGGAGGGGACAGTGCTGTGGAGGAGGGGGGACAGTACTGTGGAGGAGGACAGTACTGTGGAGGAGGGGGACAGTACTGTGGGGAGGAGGGACAGTGCTGTGGAGGAGGGGGGACAGTACTGTGGGGGGAGGAGGGGACAGTGCTGTGGAGGAGGAGGGGACAGTACTGTGGGGAGGGGGGACAGTACTGTGGGGAGGGGGGACAGTACTGTGGGGGAGGAGGGGACAGTACTGTGGAGGAGGGGACAGTACTGTGGAGGAGGGGGGACAGTACTGTGGAGGAGGGGGGACAGTACTGTGGAGGAGGAGGGGACAGTACTGTGGGGAGGAGGGACAGTACTGTGGAGGAGGAGGGGACAGTGCTGTGGAGGAGGGGGGACAGTACTGTGGAGGAGGGGGGACAGTACTGTGGAGGAGGAGGGGACAGTACTGTGGGGGGGGGGGGGCAGTACTGTGGAGGAGGGGGGAGTGTGGAGGAGGAAAGAGGGACACTAGAGGAGGAGGGGAAAGAGGGGACACTAGACGAGGAGGGGAAAGAGGGGACACTAGAGGAGGAGGGAAAGAGGGGACAGTGTGGAGGAGGGGAAAGAGGGGACACTAGAGGAGGAGGGGAAAGAGGGACAGTGTGGAGAAGGGGAAAGAGGGGACAGTGTGGAGGAGGGGAAAGAGGGGACACTAGAGGAGGAGGGGAAAGAGGGGACACTGAGGAGGAGGGGAAAGAGGGGACACTAGAGGAGGAGGGAAAGGGGACAGTGTGGAGGAGGGGAAAGAGGGGACACTAGAGGAGGAGGGGAAAGAGGGGACACTAGAGGAGGAGGGGAAAGAGGGGACACTAGAGGAGGAGGGGAAAGAGGGGACAGTGTGGAGGAGGGGAAAGAGGGGACACTAGAGGAGGAGGGGAAAGAGGGGACACTAGAGGAGGAGGGGAAAGAGGGGACAGTGTGGAGGGGGGAAAGAGGGGACACTAGAGGAGGAGGGGAAAGGGGGACACTAGAGGAGGAGGGGAAAGAGGGGACACTAGAGGAGGAGGGGAAAGAGGGGACAGTGTGGAGGAGGGGAAAGAGGGGACACTAGAGGAGGAGGGGAAAGAGGGGACACTAGAGGAGGAGGGGAAAGAGGGGACACTAGAGGAGGAGGGGAAAGAGTTTTAAGTAGTTGAACATGTTATTACTTTCAACCTCGTGAAAGTGACACGTTTAAACTTGTCAAAAAACCAACTCTACAGTTTTAGCCTTTCTTTATACTGTACTGTCTGTCTTCTAACACTAGTCGCGTGGCAGATAACATGTTGGTGTGTTTGTCCGTTAGCCCAGGGCTTTGGTATACAAGTGTGAATCCTTATCCCAAGACTAAAGCTTACCACAAGGTTAACAAATGCTTGTGTGAACACAGGATAAGCTAGCCTGGGGCCTGTTTTAGCCCTGAGCTAAGAACAATGCAGTGTGAAAAGGCCTCTTGCAGTATGTGCTAGCTAATTATCAGGTACTTCAGCCAAACAATGTTGATCATTTGTAAATTATAGTATGGGGTTCACGCAGCTGCTCATTAGATAAAATATTATCTCTCTCTCCCCCTCTCTATCTCCCTCATCCCCCTCTCTCTCTCCCTCTCCCCCTCTCTCTCTCCCTCATCCCCCTCTCTCTCCCCTCTCGCCCCCTCTCTCTCTCTCTCTCTCCCTCTCTCTCCCTCGTCCCCCTCTCTCTCTCTCTCCCTCTCTCCCTCGTCCCCCTCTCTCCCCTCGTCCCCCTCTCTCTCTCCTCCCCTCGTCCCCTCGTCCCCTCTCTCTCCCTCTCTCTCTCCCTCTCCCTCTCTCTCTCCCTCGTCCCCCTCTCTCTCCCTCGTCCCCTCTCTCTCTCTCTCCCCTCTCTCTCCCTCGTCCCCCTCTCTCTCCCCTCTCTCTCTCCCTCTCCCCTCTCTCTCCCCTCGTCCCCCTCTCTCTCCCTCGTCCGCTCTCTCTCTCTCTCCCTCGTCCCCTCTCTCTCCCTCGTCCCCCTCTCTCTCTCTCTCCCCTCGTCCCCCTCTCTCTCCCTCGTCCCCCTCTCCTCTCTCTCCCTCTCCCCTCTCCCTCTCTCTCCCCTCTCTCTCCCTCTCCCCCTCTCTCTCCCTCGTCCCCCTCTCTCTCTCTCTCCTCCCCTCTCTCTCCCTCGTCCCCCTCTCTCTCCCTCGTCCCCCTCTCTCTCTCTCTCCCTCGTCCCCCTCTCTCTCTCTCCCTCGTCCCCCTCTCTCTCCCTCGTCCCCCTCTCCTCTCTCTCCCCCTCTCCCCTCTCTCTCCCCCTCTCTCCCTCGTCCCCCTCCCTCTCCCTCTCTCTCTCCCTCGTCCCCCTCTCCTCTCTCTCTCCCCTCTCTCCCCTCTCTCTCTCTCCCCTCCCTCGTCCTCTCTCTCTCACCTCTCTCTCTCTCTCCCTCTCTCCCCCTCTCTCCCCTCTCTCTCCCCTCTCTCTCCCCTCGTCCCCCTCTTCTCTTCAGAAGGGCCTCCTGTATCTCTGTTCTCCTTGTAAAGAACACTCATGAATAATCCATTGGTTGAGTTAATTAGTGCTACTATAAATTAGCCAATTTAATGAGTTTATGAAAAGGTTTCGTTTGTGTGAGATGGGTGGTGGTAAGGTGTGTGTGTGTGTGTGTGTGTGTGTGTGTGTGTGTGTGTGTAAAAATACCTAATTTAGACGATTTGCCATTTGGGACAGATGCGCTTTAATGTTTGTGTTTTGAGTCCAACTGATTTCTGTCCGTCCTTTGTGACTGAACTGATCCTGACCGAACTGATCCTGGCCGAACTGATCCTGGCTGAACTGATCCTGGCTGAACTGATCCTGACCGAACTGATCCTGGCTGAACTGATCCTGACCGAACTGATCCTGGCTGAACTGATCCTGGCTGAACTGATCCTGACTGAACTGATCCTTATCTAGTAGTCTCTACCAGACATACAGTATCTTATCTAGTAGTCTCTACCAGACATACAGTATCTTATCTAGTAGGGTCTCTACCAGACATACAGTATCTTATCTAGTAGGGTCTCTACCAGACATACAGTATCTTATCTAGTAGGGTCTCTACCAGACATACAGTATCTTATCTAGTAGGGTCTCTACCAGACATACAGTAACTTATCTAGTAGTCTCTACCAGACATACAGTAACTTATCTAGTAGTCTCTACTACAGACATACAGTATCTTATCTAGTAGTCTCTACCAGACATACAGTATCTTATCTAGTAGTCTCTACCAGACATACAGTATCTTATCTAGTAGTCTCTACCAGACATACAGTATCTTATCTAGTAGTCTCTACCAGACATAGTCTTATCTAGTAGTCTCTACCAGACATACAGTATCTTATCTAGTAGGGTCTCTACCAGACATACAGTATCTTATCTAGTAGTCTCTACCAGACATACAGTATCTTATCTAGTAGTCTCTACCAGACATACAGTATCTTATCTAGTAGTCTCTACCAGACATACAGTATCTTATCTAGTAGTCTCTACCAGACATACAGTATCTTATCTAGTAGTCTCTACCAGACATACAGTATCTTATCTAGTAGTCTCTACCAGACATACAGTATCTTCTAGTCTCTACCAGTAGTCTCTACCAGACATACAGTATCTTATCTAGTAGTCTCTACCAGACATACAGTATTATCTCTACTTATCTAGACATACAGTATCTTATCTAGTAGTCTCTACCAGACATACAGTATCTTATCTAGTAGTCTCTACCAGACATACAGTATCTTATCTAGTAGTCTCTACCAGACATACAGTCTCTACTTATCAGACATACAGTATCTTATCTAGTAGTCTCTACCAGACATACAGTATCTTATCTAGTAGTCTCTACCAGACATACAGTATCTTATCTAGTAGTCTCTACCAGACATACAGTATCTTATCTAGTAGTCTCTACCAGACATACAGTCTTATCTACTTATCTAGACATACAGTATCTTATCTAGTAGTCTCTACCAGACATACAGTATCTTATCTAGTAGTCTCTACCAGACATACAGTATCTTATCTAGTAGTCTCTACCAGACATACAGTATCTTATCTAGTAGTCTCTACCAGACATACAGTATCTTATCTAGTAGTCTCTACCAGAAACAATCTCACAACCATACACACACATCTAAAGTAAAGGAATAGAATTAAGAAGCAATGAGCAATGTCAGAGACTAAGAATCAAATCTAATGTTATTGATCACAGACACATGGTTAGCAGATGTTATTGATCACAGACACATGGTTAGCAGATGTTAATGGTCACATACACATGGTTAGCAGATGTTATTGGTCACATACACATGGTTAGCAGATGTTATTGATCACATACACATGGTTAGCAGATGTTATTGGTCACATACACATGGTTAGCAGATGTTATTGGTCACATACACATGGTTAGCAGATGTTAATGGTCACATACACATGGTTAGCAGATGTTATTGGTCACATACACATGGTTAGCAGATGTTAATGGTCACATACACATGGTTAGCAGATGTTATTGGTCACATACACATGGTTAGCAGATGTTATTGATCATAGACACATGGTTAGCAGATGTTAATGGTCACACACATGGTTAGCAGATGTTAATGCGAGTGTAGCGAAATGCTTGGGCTTCTAGTTCCGACAATGCAGTAATAACCAACTTGTAATCTTGCCTAACAATTCCAAAACTACTGTCTTATACACAGTGTAAGGGGATAAAGAATATGTACATAAGGATATATGAGTGAGTGATGGTACAGAGCAGCATAGGCAAGATACAGTAGCTGATATCGAGTACAGTATATACATATGAGATGAGTAATGTAGGGTATGTAAACATAATTAAAGTGACTAATGGTGATGATGTTACTTTACCTTACACTAGGTGATGATGATGATGATGATGATGGTACTTTACCTTACACTAGGTGATGATGATGATGATGATGATGGTACTTTACCTTACACTAGGTGATGATGATGATGATGGTACTTTACCTTACACTAGGTGATGATGATGATGATGATGGTACTTTACCTTACACTAGGTGATGATGATGATGGTACTTTACCTTACACTAGATGATGATGATGGTACTTTACCTTACACTAGGTGATGATGATGATGATGGTACTTTACCTTACACTAGGTGATGATGATGATGATGATGATGATGATGATGGTACTGATACCTGAGATGATGATGATGGTACTTTACCTTACACTAGGTGATGATGATGATGATGATGGTACTTTACCTTACACTAGGTGATGATGATGGTACTTTACCTTACACTAGATGATGATGATGGTACTTTACCTTACACTAGGTGATGATGATGATGATGATGATGGTACTTTACCTTACACTAGATGATGATGGTACTTTACCTTACACTAGGTGATGATGATGATGATGATGATGATGGTACTTTACCTTACACTAGGTGATGATGATGATGATGATGATGGTACTTTACCTTACACTAGATGATGATGGTACTTTACCTTACACTAGGTGATGATGATGATGATGATGATGGTACTTTACCTTACACTAGGTGATGATGATGATGATGGTACTTTACCTTACACTAGGTGATGATGATGATGATGATGGTACTTTACCTTACACTAGATGATGATGATGGTACTTTACCTTACACTAGGTGATGATGATGATGATGATGATGATGATGATGATGGTACTTTACCTTACACTAGGTGATGATGATGATGATGATGATGATGATGATGATGGTACTTTACCTTACACTAGGTGATGGTACTTTACCTTACACTAGATGATGATGATGGTACTTTACCTTACACTAGGTGATGATGATGATGATGATGATGGTACTTTACCTTACACTAGGTGATGATGATGATGATGATGGTACTTTACCTTACACTAGGTGATGATGATGATGATGATGGTACTTTACCTTACACTAGGTGATGATGATGATGATGGTACTTTACCTTACACTAGGTGATGATGATGGTACTTTACCTTACACTAGATGATGATGATGATGATGATGATGATGATGGTACTTTACCTTACACTAGGTGATGATGATGATGATGATGGTACTTTACCTTACACTAGGTGATGATGATGATGATGATGATGGTACTTTACCTTACACTAGATGATGATGATGATGATGATGATGGTACTTTACCTTACACTGATGATGATGATGATGATGATGATGATGGTACTTTTACCTTACACTAGATGATGATGATGATGATGATGATTACACTAGATGATGATGATACACTTTACCTTGACACTGATGATGATGATGATGATATTTACCTTACACTAGGTGATGATGATGATGATGGTACTTTACCTTACACTGATGATGATGATGGTACTTTACCTTACACTAGATGATGATGATGATGATGATGGTACTTTACCTTACACTAGGTGATGATGATGATGATGATGATGACTTTACCTTACCTTACAGGTGATGATGATGATGGTACTTTACCTTACACTATGATGATGATGATGGTACTTTACCTTACACTAGATGATGATGATGGTACTTTACCTTACACTAGGTGGTGATGATGATGATGGTACTTTACCTTCCACTAGGTGGTGATGATGATGATGGTACTTTACCTTACACTAGCTGATGATGATGATGGTACTTTACCTTACACTAGGTGATGATGATGATGATGATGGTACTTTACCTTACACTAGGTGATGATGATGATGATGATGATGATGGTACTTTACCTTACACTAGGATGATGATGATGATGATGATGATGGTACTTTACCTTACACTAGGTGATGATGATGATGATGATGATGATGATGATACTTTACCTTACACTAGGTGATGATGATGATGATGATGATGTACTTTACCTTACACTGGGTGATGATGATGATGATGATGGTACTTTACCTTACACTGGTGATGATGATGATGATGATGGTACTTTACCTTACACTAGGTGATGATGATGATGATGATGGTACTTTACCTTACACTAGGTGATGATGATGATGATGACTTTACCTTACACTAGGTGATGATGATGATGATGATGTACTTTACCTTACACTGATGATGATGATGATGATGATGATGATGATGATGATGATGGTACTTTACCTTACACTAGGTGATGATGATGATGGTACTTTACCTTACACTAGGTGATGATGATGATGATGATGATGGTACTTTACCTTACACTAGGTGATGATGATGATGGTACTTTACCTTACTCTAGATGATGATGATGGTACTTTACCTTACACTAGGTGATGATGATGATGATGATGATGGTACTTTACCTTACACTAGGTGATGATGATGATGATGATGATGGTACTTTACCTTACACTAGGTGATGATGATGATGGTACTTTACCTTACACTAGGTGATGATGATGATGATGATGATGGTACTTTACCTTACACTAGGTGATGATGATGATGATGATGGTACTTTACCTTACACTAGGTGATGATGATGATGTACTTTACCTTACACTAGGTGATGATGATGATGATGGTACTTTACCTTACACTAGGTGATGATGATGATGGTACTTTACCTTACACTAGGTGATGATGATGGTACTTTACCTTACACTAGGTGATGATGATGGTACTTTACCTTACACTAGATGATGATGATGGTACTTTACCTTACACTAGGTGATGATGATGATGATGGTACTTTACCTTACACTAGGTGATGATGATGATGATGGTACTTTACCTTACACTAGGTGATGATGATGATGATGATGGTACTTTACCTTACACTAGGTGATGATGATGATGATGATGATGATGATGGTACTTTACCTTACACTAGGTGATGATGATGATGATGTACTTTACCTTACACTAGATGATGATGATGATGATGGTACTTTACCTTACACTAGATGATGATGATGATGATGATGACTTTACCTTACACTAGGTGATGATGATGATGATGATGATGGTTTTACCTTACACTAGGTGATGATGATGATGATGATGATGGTACTTTACCTTACACTAGGTGATGATGATGATGATGACCTTACACTGATGATGATGATGATGATGATGATGGTACTTTACCTTACACTAGGTGATGGTACTTTACCTTACACTAGGTGATGATGATGGTACTTTACCTTACACTAGGTGATGATGATGATGATGATTATGGTACTTTACCTTACACTAGGTGATGATGATGGTACTTTACCTTACACTAGGTGATGATGATGATGATACTTTACCTTACACTAGGTGATGATGGTACTTTACCTTACACTAGGTGATGATGATGATGATACTTTACCTTACACTAGGTGATGATGATGATGATACTTTACCTTACACTAGGTGATGATGATGATGATACTTTACCTTACACTAGGTGGTGATGATGATGATGATACTTTACCTTACACTAGGTGATGATGATGATGATGATGATACTTTACCTTACACTAGGTGATGATGATGATACTTTACCTTACACTAGGTGATGATGAATATTCCTGTAATTGTGCATCACTGTCCTTAGGACGAGGTAGTTGTACCTCTACTGTTGTTGTGTGTACAGTATAACCGGCCCAGGCATTATGCCAGTTAACATGGTCCGTATGTCTCCTTATGCTGATCATCTGGTACAACAGACAATCTGCCTCCAGGATGTTGATCTGTTTATAGGCTAAACATCTGTTGGAATCTGGCTGTATCAAAAATAAAATAAAGTTTCATGTTCTAGTGTGACTGTCTAATTTATGTTACCAACTTCATCGGGTTGTTAGAGGCTTGTGGTTTTTCACCTGGACCCCCCCGCCCCCAATGCACATAGAGCTGGAGATACGCAGGGAGGAGCTCGCGTCCATCTCAATGAAGGTCAGAGATTGTGTGTGCTTGTACCATGAATCTGCAGAGGTCAGTGAGGTCATGAGGTGGCTGGGGGGTCAATAGGTACCTGGGTCTGTTCCCCACCTCTAGACAAACCGTAGCTGATAGTGCTGTGTTCAACATGGAGGAGGGTGATGGTGTTGTGTTCAACATGGAGGAGGGTGATGGTGCTGTGTTCAACATGGAGGAGGGTGATGGTGTTGTGTTCAACATGGAGGAGGGTGATGGTGTTGTGTTCAACATGGAGGAGGGTGATGGTGTTGTGTTCAACATGGAGGAGGGTGATGGTGCTGTGTTGAACATGGAGGAGGGTGATGGTGCTGTGTTGAACATGGAGGAGGGTGATGGTGCTGTGTTCAACATGGAGGAGGGTGATGGTGTTGTGTTCAACATGGAGGAGGGTGATGGTGTTGTGTTGTAACATGGAGGAGGGTGATGGTGCTGTGTTCAACATGGAGGAGGGTGATGGTGTTGTGTTCAACATGGAGGAGGGTGATGGTGTTGTGTTCAACATGGAGGAGGGTGATGGTGTTGTGTTCAACATGGAGGAGGGTGATGGTGCTGTGTTCAACATGGAGGAGGGTGATGGTGCTGTGTTCAACATGGAGGAGGGTGATGGTGTTGTGTTCAACATGGAGGAGGGTGATGGTGTTGTGTTCAACATGGAGGAGGGTGATGGTGTTGTGTTCAACATGGAGGAGGGTGATGGTGTTGTGTTCAACATGGAGGAGGGTGGTGTTGTGTTGTGGAGGAGGGTGATGGTGTTGTGTTCAACATGGAGGAGGGTGATGGTGCTGTGTTCAACATGGAGGAGGGTGATGGTGTTGTGTTGAACATGGAGGAGGGTGATGGTGCTGTGTTCAACATGGAGGAGGGTGATGGTGTTGTGTTCAACATGGAGGAGGGTGATGGTGCTGTGTTCAACATGGAGGAGGGTGATGGTGTTGTGTTGAACGTGGAGGAGGGTGATGGTGCTGTGTTCAACATGGAGGAGGGTGATGGTGCTGTGTTGAACATGGAGGAGGGTGATGGTGCTGTGTTCAACATGGAGGAGGGTGATGGTGTTGTGTTCAACATGGAGGAGGGTGATGGTGTTGTGTTGAACATGGAGGAGGGTGATGGTGTTGTGTTCAACATGGAGGAGGGTGATGGTGTTGTGTTCAACATGGAGGAGGGTGATGGTGTTGTGTTCAACATGGAGGAGGGTGATGGTGCTGTGTTCAACATGGAGGAGGGTGATGGTGTTGTGTTCAACATGGAGGAGGGTGATGGTGTTGTGTTGAACATGGAGGAGGGTGATGGTGTTGTGTTCAACATGGAGGAGGGTGATGGTGTTGTGTTGAACATGGAGGAGGGTGATGGTGCTGTGTTCAACATGGAGGAGGGTGATGGTGCTGTGTTGTGTTGATGGTGTTGTGTTCACATGGAGGAGGGTGATGGTGTTGTGTTGAACATGGAGGAGGGTGATGGTGTTGTGTTGAACATGGAGGAGGGTGATGGTGTTGTGTTCAACATGGAGGAGGGTGATGGTGCTGTGTTCAACATGGAGGAGGGTGATGGTGCTGTGTTCAACATGGAGGAGGGTGATGGTGTTGTGTTGGTCTGTACTGTAGTGAGGGTGAT
The DNA here is from genome assembly GCF_018296145.1 of Oncorhynchus tshawytscha. NCBI lineage: Eukaryota > Metazoa > Chordata > Actinopteri > Salmoniformes > Salmonidae > Oncorhynchus > Oncorhynchus tshawytscha. The sequence goes on from NC_056431.1 coordinate 78,419,595, forward strand.
GGTGCTGTGTTCAACATGGAGGAGGGTGATGGTGTACTGTGTTGAACATGGAGGAGGGTGATGGTGTTGTGTTGTACATGGAGGAGGGTGATGGTGTTGTGTTGAACATGGAGGAGGGTGATGGTGCTGTGTTGAACATGGAGGAGGGTGATGGTGCTGTGTTCAACATGGAGGAGGGTGATGTGTTGTGTCTGTACATGGAGGAGGAATGATGGTGCTGTGTTGGTCAACATGGAGGAGGGTGATGGTGTTGTGTTGGTCATGGACTGGAGTGATGGTGCTTAAGATGGTGTTGTGTTGGTCATGGAGGAGGGTGATGGTGTTGTGTTGAACATGGAGGAGGGTGATGGTGCTGTGTTGAACATGGAGGAGGGTGATGTGCTGTGTTGAACAACATGGAGGAGGGTGATGGTGCTGTGTTCAACATGGAGGAGGGTGATGTGTTGTGTTGAACATGGAGTGAGGGTGATGGTGCTGTGTTGAACATGGAGGAGGGTGATGGTGTAGTGTTGAACATGGAGGAGGGTGATGGTGCTGTGTTCAACATGGAGGAGGGTGATGGTGTTGTGTTGTACATGGAGGAGGGTGATGGTGCTGTGTTCAACATGGAGGAGGGTGATGGTGTGTGTTGAAAATGGAGGAGGGTGATGGTGCTGTGTTGAACATGGAGGAGGGTGATGGTGTTGTGTTGTACGTAGAGGAGGGTGATGGTGCTGTGTTGAACGTAGAGGAGGGTGATGGTGCTGTGTTGAACATGGAGGAGGGTGATGGTGCTGTGTTGTACGTAGAGGAGGGTGATGGTGCTGTGGAGGAGGGTGATGGTGCTGTGGAGGAGGAGGGTGATGGTGCTGTGTTGGAGGGTGATGGTGCTGTGTTGTAGGGGGAGATGGTGCTGTGGAGGAGGGTGATGGTGCTGTGTTCAACATGGAGGAGGGTGATGGTGTTGTGTTGGTGCATGGAGGAGGGTGATGGTGCTGTGTTGTAACATGGAGGAGGGTGATGGTGTTGTGTTCAACATGGAGGAGGGTGATGGTGCTGTGTTGAACATGGAGGAGGGTGATGGTGTTGTGTTGAACATGGAGGAGGGTGATGGTGCTGTGTTGACATGGAGGAGGGTGATGATGCTGTGTTGTACATGGAGGAGGGTGATGGTGCTGTGTTGAGGAGGGGTGATGGTGCTGTTGAGGAGGGTGATGGTGCTGTGTTTCTGTACAGCACTGGAAGAGGGTGATGATGCTGTGTTGAACATGGAGGAGGGTGATGGTGCTGTGTTGTACGTAGAGGAGGGTGATGGTGATGTGCTGTGTTATACATGGAGGAGGGTGATGGTGCTGTGGAGGAGGGGGTGATGGTGCTGTGTTGTATGTGGGAGGAGGGTGATGGTGCTGTGTTGTACATGTAGGAGAGTGATGGTGCTGTGGAGGAGGGTGATGGTGCTGTGTTGTACATGTAGGAGGGTGATGGTGCTGTGGAGGAGGGTGATGGTGCTGTGTTGTACATGGAGGAGGGTGATGGTGCTGTGTTGAACATGGAGGAGGGTGATGGTGCTGTGTTGTAACGGAGGAGGGTGATGGTGCTGTGTTGAACATGGAGGAGGGTGATGGTGTTGTGTTGAACATGGAGGAGGGTGATGGTGCTGTGTTGTACATGGAGGAGGGTGATGATGCTGTGTTGTACGTGGAGGAGGGTGATGGTGCTGTGGAGGAGGGTGATGGTGCTGTTGAGGAGGGTGATGGTGCCGTGTTGTACGTGGAGGAGGGTGATGATGCTGTGTTGAACATGGAGGAGGGTGATGGTGCTGTGTTGAACGTGGAGGAGGGTGATGGTGCTGTGTTGAACATGGAGGAGGGTGATGGTGCTGTGTTGTACATAGAGGAGGGTGATGGTGCTGTGTTGTACGTAGAGGAGGGTGATGGTGCTGTGTTGAACATGGAGGAGGGTGATGGTGCTGTGTTGTACGTAGAGGAGGGTGATGGTGCTGTGTTGTACATGGTGGAGGGTGATGGTGCTGTGGAGGAGGGTGATGGTGCTGTGTTGTATGTGGAGGAGGGTGATGGTGCTGTGTTGTACATGGAGGAGGGTGATGGTGCTGTGTTGAACATGGAGGAGGTGTGATGGTGCTGTGTTGTACATGGTGGAGGGTGATGGTGCTGTGGAGGAGGGTGATGGTGCTGTGTTGAACATGGAGGAGGGTGATGGTGCTGTGTTGTACGTAGAGGAGGGTGATGGTGCTGTTGAGGAGGGTGATGGTGCTGTGTTTTACGTAGAGGAGGGTGATGGTGCTGTGTTGTACGTAGAGGAGGGTGATGGTGCTGTGTTGAACATGGAGGAGGGTGATGGGGCTGTGTTGAACATGGAGGAGGGTGATGGGGCTGTGTTGTACGTAGAGGAGGGTGATGGTGTTGTGTTGAACATGGAGGAGGGTGATGGTGTTGTGTTGAACATGGAGGAGGGTGATGGTGTTGTGTTGAACATGGAGGAGGGTGATGGTGCTGTGTTGAACATGGAGGAGGGTGATGGTGCTGTGTTGAACATGGAGGAGGGTGATGGTGCTGTGTTGAACATAGAGGAGGGTGATGGTGCTGTGTTGAACATGGAGGAGGGTGATGGTGTTGTGTTGAACATGGAGGAGGGTGGTGGTGCTGTGTTGTACATGGAGGAGGGTGATGGTGTTGTGTTGAACATGGAGGAGGGTGGTGGTGCTGTGTTGTGTATGGAGGAGGGTGGTGGTGCTGTGTTGAACATGGAGGGGGGAGATGGTGCTGTGTTGTACATGGAGGAGGGTGATGGTGCTGTGTTGTATGTGGAGGAGGGTGATGGTGTTGTGTTGAACGGAGGAGGGTGATGGTGTGCTGGAGTTGAACATGGAGGAGGGTGATGGTGCTGTGTTGAACATGGAGGAGGGTGGTGGTGCTGTGTTGAACATGGAGGAGGGTGATGGTGCTGCTGTGTTGTACATGGAGGAGGGTGATGGTGCTGTGTTGTATGTGGAGGAGGGTGATGGTACTGTGTTGAACATGGAGGAGGGTGATGGTGCTGTGTTGTATGTGGAGGAGGGTGGAGGAGGGTGATGGTGCTGTGTTGTATGTGGAGGAGGGTGATGGTGCTGTGGACATAGGAGGGTGATGGTGCTGTGTTGAACATGGAGGAGGGTGATGGTGCTGTGTTGTACATGGAGGAGGGTGATGTGATGGTGCTGTGTTGAACATGGAGGAGGGTGATGGTGCTGTGTTGAACATAGAAGAGGGTGATGGTGCCTTGTTGAACATGGAGGAGGGTGATGGTGCTGTGTTGTACGTATGGAAGGGGTGATGGTGCTGTGTTGAACATGGAGGAGGGTGATGGTGCTGTGTTGAACGTGGAGGAGGGTGATGGTGCTGTGTTGTACATGGTGGAGGGTGATGGTGCTGTGGAGGAGGGTGATGGTGCTGTGTTGTATGTGGAGGAGGGTGATTGTGCTGGTGTTTGTACATGGAAGAGGGTGATGGTGCTGTGTTGAACATGGAGGAGGGTGATGGTGCTGTGTTGAACATGGTGGAGGGTGATGGTGCTGTGTTGTACATGGTGGAGGGTGATGGTGCTGTGGAGGAGGGTGATGGTGCTGTGTTGAACATGGAGGAGGGTGATGGTGCTGTGTTGACGTAGGGAGGGTGATGGTGCTGTGTTGTACGTAGAGGAGGGTGATGGTGCTGTTGAGGAGCGTGATGGTGCTGTGTTGTATGTGGAGGAGGGTGATGGTGCTGTGTTGTACATGGAGGAGGGTGATGGTGCTGTGTTATACATGGTGGAGGGTGATGGTGCTGTGGAGGAGGGTGATGGTGCTGTGTTGTACATGGAGGAGGGTGATGGTGCTGTGTTATACGTGGAGGAGGGTGATGGTGCTGTGTTGTACGTAGAGGAGGGTGATTTAGCTGTGTTGAACATGGTGGAGGGTGATGGTGCTGTGGAGGAGGGTGATGGTGCTGTGTTGTACATGGTGGAGGGTGATGGTGCTGTGGAGGAGGGTGATGGTGCTGTGTTGTATGTGGAGGAGGGTGATGGTGCTGTGGAGGAGGGTGATGGTGTTGTGTTGAACATGGAGGAGGGTGATGGTGCTGTGTTGTACGTGGAGGAGGGTGATGGTGCTGTTGAGGAGGGTGCTGAGGAGGGTGATGGTGCTGTGGAGGAGGGTGATGGTGCTGTGGAGGAGGGTGATGGTGCTGTGTTGTGTATGGAAGAGGGTGATGGTGCTGTGTTGAACATGGAGGAGGGTGATGGTGCTGTGTTGTACATGGAAGAGGGTGATGGTGTTGTGTTGAACATGGAGGAGGGTGATGGTGCTGTGTTGAACATGGAGGAGGGTGATGGTGCTGTGTTGTACATGGAGGAGGGTGATGGTGCTGTGGAGGAGGGTGATGGTGCTGTGTTGTACGTGGAGGAGGGTGATGGTGCTGTGTTGTACGTGGAGGAGGATGATGGTGCTGTTGAAGAGGGTGATGGTGCTGTGTTATACATGGTGGAGGGTGATGGTGCTGTGGAGGAGGGTGATGGTGCTGTGTTGTACATGGAGGAGGGTGATGGTTCTGTGGAGGAGGGTGATGGTGCTGTGTTGTACATGGAGGAGGGTGATGGTGCTGTGGAGGAGGGTGATGGTGCTGTGTTGTACTTAGAGGAGGATGATGGTGCTGTTGAAGAGGGTGATGGTGCTGTGTTGTACGTAGAGGAGGGTGATGGTGCTGTTGAGGAGGGTGATGGTGCTGTTGAGGAGGGTGATGGTGATGTGTTGTACATGGAGGAGGGTGATGGTGCTGTGTTGTACGTGGAGGAGGGTGATGGTGCTGTTGAGGAGGGTGATGGTGCTGTGTTGTACATGGAGGAGGGTGATGGTGCTGTGGAGGAGGGTGATGGTGCTGTGTTGTACATGGAGGAGGGTGATGGTGCTGTGGAGGAGGGTGATGGTGCTGTGGAGGAGGGTGATGGTGCTGTTGAGGAGGTGATGGTGCTGTGTTGTACGTAGAGGAGGGTGATGGTGCTGTTGAGGAGGGTGATGGTGCTGTGGAGGAGGGTGATGGTGCTGTGTTGTACGTAGAGGAGGATGATGGTGCTGTTGAAGAGGGTGATGGTGCTGTGTTGTACGAGAGGAGGGTGATGGTGCTGTTGAGGAGGGTGATGGTGCTGTTGAGGGAGGGTGATGGTGATGTTGTTGGAGGAGGGTGATGGTGCTGTGTTATACATGGAGGAGGGTGATGGTGCTGTTGAGGAGGGTGATGGTGCTGTGTTATACATGGTGGAGGGTGATGGTGCTGTGGAGGAGGGTGATGGTGCTGTGTTGTACGTAAAGGAGGGTGATGGTGCTGTTGAAGAGGGTGATGGTGCTGTTGAGGAGGGTGATGGTACTGTTGAGGAGGGTGATGGTGGTGTGTTGTACGTGGAGGAGGGTGATGGTGCTGTTGAGGAGGGTGATGGTGCTGTGTTGTACATGGAGGAGGGTGATGGTGCTGTGGAGCAGGGTGATGGTGCTGTGTTGTACGTGGAGGAGGCTCCGAAGGCTCAGTTACGACATTATGGGCTACTGTCTGAGGTCTGAGACGAGGAGCTGAAGGCCTCGATCCTGATCAACCACCATTACAGCTCCTCACAGCTCAGACATCGGGCCAACCGTGGTCTCCATGACCTGCCCTTCCTCTCCGCTCCTCCACCCTGGTCGATGATCCTTATAGTTCTCATCATCATCACCTGTTTCTCTTCAGCCTTCCCCAGCTCCACCAGGAAACACAACACACACATGTGCCCGGTCAAAATGAGTGCACTATATAGGGAATAGGGTGCCATTTAGAACACACACACACGCACGCACGCGCGCACGCACATGAACAGAATTCCTCTTCCGGAACTCTGTACAGACTGTAACTCAATGGTCGGACAACTGATTGGTTGAAAAGACAGAGTGTAATGGGTCTGTATGGAAGGCTTGTCAGACTGGCGTTGTGTAATTACTCTTAACATGAAGTCCTTTGTTTCTCTCAATGTCTCTCTTGTCTCTCAGGCTGCCTTCCACATAGGGACCCTATCCCCTGTATAGTGCGCTACTTCAGGCCACTACCTATAGGGATTTAGGGCATTAGGGTGCGATTTGGAACGCTAGCAGAAGTGCTGGCTGCCTGCTGCTGTCACAGTGACGGAGCTGGGCTTTGAGATGGCTGAATAAAAAAAAACTCTTAAGTCTTGTTTAAAAAAAACAACACTTTGTATAAATGACAGGCAAACAAAAGCTGGATCGTTGGATAAAGGAGTTGTGAGGGCCGTGGCGAGACCTCCCTGATCATTCAGAAACGGGAGAGAGAGACAGGAGAGAGGGGGAGACAGGAGGGCGAGAGAGAGAGAGTTATTCAGGGAGAGAAGGAGATAGAGAGAGACAAAGGAGCGATGGAGAGAGAGGGGGGTTGAAGAGATGAATGGCTGTAGCTACCATCTTACATCCAGGGCACTGAGACACGGCAGACAGCTACCATCTTACATCAGGGCACTGAGACTACCATCTTACATCCAGGGCACTGAGACACGGCAGACAGCTACCATCTTACATCCAGGGCACTGAGACACGGCAGACAGCTACCATCTTACATCCAGGGCACTGAGACACGGCAGACAGCTACCATCTTACATCCAGGGCACTGAGACACGGCAGACAGCTACCATCTTACATCCAGGGCACTGAGACACGGCAGACAGCTACCATCTTACATCCAGGGCACTGAGACACGGCAGACAGCTACCATCTTACATCCAGGGCACTGAGACACGGCAGACAGCATACATTATAACGTGTGCATGAGCTGCACACACACACACACACACACACGG
>NC_056431.1:78433937-78458937 GCF_018296145.1 Oncorhynchus tshawytscha
TAGGTAGCTGGGTAGGTAGGTAGGTAGCTAGCTGGGTAGGTAGGTAGCTGGGTAGGTAGTTAGGTAGGTAGCTGGGTGGGTAGGTAGCTGGGTAGGTAGCTAGCTAGGTAGGTAGCTGGGTGGGTAGGTAGCTAGCTAGGTAGGTAGCTGTGTAGGTAGCTAGCTAGGTATGTAGCTGGGTATGTAGCTGGGTAGCATGGTATGTAGCTAGGTAGGTAGCTAGGTAGCTTGGTTTACGTTTTCCAACATATTTCTAATCCCCCTTAATGGTCGTCAACGGTTACTGGTCTTTGAACTCATGTGTTCACCTGAAACGGCTTCTGGTAAACTGCCACGAGTGGCGATAAATATTGTTTCTCCAGGTTTTTCACAGAATCAGATATATAATCTTTGAGAGAACTGTTTGCCACGTTCTACAATGTATATCTTTGTTGTTGCCAAAGGTTTGCCGCAGATTCACCACTAGTGTCAAACTTCTAGCAAAATCTTTAGTGGCACGCTATTTAGTTTGCTGCAATTTTTTTGTTTTGTTGTAAGGCTTTTATCGAAACCAGTTAGCAAACCTCTTCACTCCCTGTAGAGTTAGAGAAATACACGTGTCATTGAGCAAGACGTTTCTACTTGGCTCTGTTTTATAGCGTACTTGTTATTTAGAAAAGCCTCCCTGTGCTTCCCAGCCCAGTCTTTATCCAGCTGTAACAGCATAACAGCCTTTGTGGTTTTTTTGCTGACGGTGTAAAACCTAAGCACCCTGATTCATGCCACATTTATGTTAATGTAGTCTGGAGGGGAAACACTCAAACAGCCAATGGCTGTGTCCCAAATGGCACTCTATTCCGTATATATAGGCCAGTGCACTAGGTCGTTAAATAGGGGACAATTTGGGATGAGTCCAGCATTGCCTAGGCATATTTAGAAGTTTGCAGGCAGCCAAACAGACAGCCCCTGAGCTACCTGTAAGACAGCCAGAAAAACAGACAGTCAGACAGACAGCCAGACAGACAGCCCTAAGCTAACTTTAAGACAGCCAGACAGACAGCCAAACAGACAGCCAGACAGACAGCCCCTCGGCTAACTTTAAGACAGCCAGACAGACAGCCAAACAGACAGCCAGACAGACAGCCAAACAGACAGCCCTAAGCTACCTGTATGACAGCCAAACAGACAGACAGCCAAACAGACAGACAGACTGCCAGACAGACAGCCCCTCGGCTAACTTTAAGACAGCCAAACAGACAGCCAGACAGAAAGCCAAACAGACAGCCAGACAGACAGCCTGACAGACAGCCCCTCGACTGCCTTTAAGACAGCCAAACAGACAGACAGACAGACAGACAGACAGACAGCCAGCCCCTCGGCTGCCTTTAAGACAGCCAAATAGACAGGCAGACAGCCCCTCGGCTGCCTGTAAGACAGCCAAACAGACAGCCCCTCGGCTGCCTGTAAGACAGCCAGGCAGACAGACAGCTAGACAGACAGCCAAGCAGACAGTCCTTCCACTGCCTGTAAGACAGCCAAACAGACAGCCAGACAGCCAGCCAGACAGACAGACAGCCAGCCAAGCAGACAGCCCCTCGGCTGCCTGTAAGACAGCCAGACACACAGCCAAGCAGACAGCCTCTCAGCTGCCTGTAAGACATTCAAACAGCCAGACAGACAGCCAGACAGCCAGCCAAGCAGACAGCCTCTCAGCTGCCTGTAAGACAGCCAAACAACCAGACAGACAGCCAGACAGACAGCCAAACAGACAGACAGCCAAGCAAACAGGCCCTCGGCTACCTGTAAGAATGAATGAATGACTGGAAAGGGCATCCCCGTTAAGTCAAAAATAGACCCAGGGAAAAAACTTCATCATGGAGGTTACCCTACCGACCGGTCATGGGTACTGGCGACAAAGCACGTTGTAACCTAGCTGGGAAATGGGACAGACAGCTCTGGAGACGGCTCATTTGGCGGCTCATTTTAACCACATAGACTGCATGTGGGATATAATGTTGTCGTGTCCAACCCTGCTCGTTCCATCGACTCCGCTACCGACAACTAGTTACCTATAGAGCCCATAACCTATAGAGCCCAATCCAAAATTGAATTTAACTATCTCGCAACAAAGCCTCCTTCACTCATGCTGCTAAACATACCCTCGTAAAACTGACTATCCTACCGATCCTTGACTTCGGCAATGTCATTTATAAAATAGCCTCCAACACTCTACTCAACAAATTGGATGCAGTCTATCACAGTGCCATCTGTTTTGTCACCAAAGCGACCATATGCTACCCACGACTGCAACCTGTATGCTCTCGTTGGCTGGCCCTCGCTACATATTCGTCGGCAGACCCACTGGCTCCAGGTCATCTATAAGTCTTTGCTAAGTAAAGCTCCGCCTTATCTCAGCTCACTGGTCACCATGGCAGCACCCACCCGTAGCACGCGCACCAGCAGGTATATTTCACTGGTCATGCCCAAATCCAACACCTCCTTTGGCCGCCTTTCCTTCCAGTTCTCTGCTGCCAATGACTGGAACAAATGACAAAAAAGCACTGAAGCTGGAGACTTATATCTCCCTCACTAACTTTAATCACCAGCTGTCAGAGCAGCTTACCGATCACTGCACCTGCACACAGCCCGTCTGTAAATAGCCCACCCAAATACCTCATCCCCATAACCCTAAATGAACTACTGTAGCCCACAGCCATATGGCATAGCTGGACAACGCAGAGTAGGCTGTTCTATTCTTCTGAAATACATTTTCTTCACATCGTGCTTCTTCAGACCAGTCTAAAATAAATAATGGATTTATTGTGAAGGTGTAGGCTATATTACATGGATTTATTAGACTTTTTAAAATGTAGATGTTTCAAAGGTCTGCATCAGTGGCTTGTAGGCTATTCGTGGAAGCCAGGAGATGCTAAATGTTCTTGGTTATCTACATGAACCCTTGTATAAATTATGAATCAGCAACATACAAATTGGCTTTAATTATTTATTTACTAACTAACGAAATAATCACAGAAATACGTAACAAATACGTAACAAACAAACAGTAGATATTGGTTACTAACCATGATAGGAAAGAGTCCCTAGTGGGCTAAGCTGATATGACGGCTTGGTAGACAAAGGGAAGTGGCAGGGGACTGAGAAAGAGCCGGAAAGACAAAATGGATTCATTACACACAGTCTATAATTTTATTCATTGAAATGCTAATCCTTTGCCGCTCAATAGAAAAGAAATTGCAAGTACGTATTTACGCCCGGATGTCGTTGCTGTGTCTCTGTTGGAATCCGGTTCGTCTGCTAGAGAGTTCATCAGCGTCTCTCTGGTTGCGTTTCCCCCGAAGAGCAAATTATTCCCTTGTTGTTAGAATGGTTTCTTCAGAGTACCCTAAGGAAATGTTCTCATAGAATAGATGTTTTGGCGGTTGTCTGTATTCTTGTCCTAAGTTTGAAACTTTATGTCCACTTGTGAGAATATGGGAAGGATCTGTGGACACTTAAGGGACAGTTGTGTTTCATTTGGTGACCTCACAAAGGACAGGAAACAGTTGTGTTTCATTTGGTGACCTCACAAAGGACAGGAAACAGTTGTGTTTCATTTGGTGACCTCACAAAGGACAGGAAACACACATAACTCTATTTGGAAACACACATAACTCTATTTCTGAATGGGTACATTTCTCAATTAAGGTGTTTTCTAATTATTATATAAAATTCATGAGTAAAGATTAAACTATTTGTGAAATGATGTAATGTGATGTAAACCTTTTAAATTTGAGAGAATTGTATTCCCGGTAAAGTTTAACTAGTCAACGGCCACGCACCCGTGAGCACAGACATGATCTGGCGTCATGGAACCGCCCTTTTCTGTTGTTACGAATAAAACCCCCTCCTGAGGGAATCCTCTTCAGACCACGCGTACCTCTGTGTAAACTGAGGTGACACAGGTTTGAGTACCAATACCAAGCAAACCCACAGTGTGAGCTGTGATTGCCAATAGTTAAGTCCACAAAAACCTCAGTGTAAGCGAAGGTTGCAATGGTTGTTGAATTCACAGGGGGTGTGGCCACTACACTAGTTAATCTTTATATATATAATCTTTATATGAAAATCCATACTCTCATTTAGAAGGTTAACATCACATTACATCTTTTCACAAATAGTTTCATGTTTAATCATAATAATTAGATGTAAACCTGACAGCTGGGAAATGTATCTTGTCCGGATGCCATCGCAGAGCCTGTTTCCTGTACCTTCACACACAAACACAGTGACATATTCAATACCACAAGTCACCATTTTCAATAGCTACATTGTTGGCCTATAAAGGAAATGTATTAAAGCAGCGTCTTATTTTGAGAGCAACGTTTGAAGACAAAACTATTCCCTTTTGGGGGGGACAGCAAAACAGAGGAAAAGACTATAGAAGACTATAGGAAACATACAGTGGGGCAAAAATACTTATTTTCCACCATCATTTGCAAATAAATTCATTATAATTCCTACAATGTGATTTTCTGGATTTTTTTTCGCGTTTTGTCTGTCATAGTTGAAGTGTACCTATGATGAAAATTACAGGCCTCTCTCATCTTTTTAAGTGGGAGAACTTGCACAATTGGTGGCTGACTAAATACTTTTTTACCCCACTGTATGTGTGTTACATGTACTTCATGAGGTCACCAAATGAAACACACTCGTTATAATCCCTTAAGTGTCCATGGACCATTCCCACATTCCCACATTCTCAAAAGTAGAAATATTGTTTAATTCTCTCATTTTGGCGATTTAAGAGTTCAGCCAAGTAAAGTCCTTTGTTCTCTCTGTGCTCTCTCCCTCTCTTTCTGCATGACCAGGGGGAGATGGTCTCAACCAGGAATTTATGACCTGATATAACAAGACCTGGGTGTAGGAGAGCACTCCCTATCCTCCTGCCCAAATGTATGACCATATTAGAGATACATATTTTCCTCTGATTACACTCAAAGACTTTGAAAACCAATCAATCATTTATACACTCCCATATCTGTTAGGCGAAATACAGCAATCACAGCAACAAGACTTGTGGCCCGTTGCCGAGAGGAAAAGGCAGCCGGTGGAACACAAACAACATTATATGTATCTGTTTATTTATCTTCTTTATTTGTACTACAACTATTTGCATATTGCTAAAACACTATATATCTGAAAATATAACACTGTGTATCTTTTTAAATGTAATATTTACTGTTAAATTCAAATAGTTTTTTGTTGATGTTTTGTCTTCTCACTTTTGTTTGTTTATTTCACTTGTTTTGGCAATGTAAACCCGTTTCCCATTCTAATACAGGCCCTTTGGATTGAGAGACAGAGAGAGAGACTCTCCCTCTTTGTTCCTCTCTCTCTGTCTCTCTCTGTCTGTCTCTCTCTCTCTCTCTCTCTCTCTCTCTCTCTCTGTCTCTCTCTGTCTCTCTCTGTCTCTCTCTGTCTCTCTCTGTCTCTCTCTCTGTCTCTCTCTGTCTCTCTCTCTCTCTCTCTCTCTCTCTCTCTGTCTCTCTGTCTCTCTCTGTCTCTCTCTCTGTCTCTCTGTCTCTCTCTGTCTCTCTCTCTGTCTCTCTCTGTCTCTCTCTGTCTCTCTCTGTCTCTCTCTGTCTCTCTCTCTGTCTCTCTCTCTGTCTCTCTCTCTCTCTCTCTCTCTCTCTCTCTCTCTGTCTCTCTCTCTGTCTCTCTCTCTCTCTCTCTCTCTCTCTCTCTCTCTCTCTCTCTCTCTCTCTCTCTCTCTCTCTCTCTCTCTCTCTCTCTCTCTCTCTCTCTCTCTCTCTCTCTCTCTGTCTCTCTGTCTCTCTCTCTCTCTCTCTCACACATCTGATCTGATTTAATTTGCATGAAACAAGCTCAATTACAGACATATATGAATTCCTGTCTGCTTCTCTGTTTCTCTAAGTGTATTATTAAGGTCACCTGTTGCAGAGAAAGAGGATAAATTAGCTTCTCCTTTTGCTATGGGCTTTGGCCTACTTGGTCATTTAGTATATGGAATCATGATTTATAGACATTAATAAAGTCACGTAGATACCGTAACGAAAAATTATACACGATCATGATCAATCATTTTATATAATGGAATAATTACCCTGTTAGAAAATGAAAAGAGAAGTGTTTGAGGTCCGCTTCCCATTGTAGATCATCCGTCTCAATGAACAGTCCTCTCTTTGTAGATCATCCATCTCAATGAACAGTCCTCTCTTTGTAGATCATCCATCTCAATGAACAGTCCTCTCTTTGTAGATCATCCATCTCAATGAACAGTCCTCTCTTTGTAGATCATCCATCTCAATGAACAGTCCTCTTTTTGTAGATCATCCATCTCAATGAACAGTCCTCTCTGTGTAGATCATCCGTCTCAATGAACAGTCCTCTCTGTGTAGATCATAAATGTTACTTGTGAAGGTTGAGTTATTGTCTGCCATGGTGTCTGATGTTGTGTACCTTCACTCTGAGCTGAGACTGTCAACAGGGCTGACATGGATAACAGGGCTGACATGGATAACAGGGCTGACATGGATAACAGGGCTGACAGGGCTGACATGGATAACAGGTCTGACAGGGCTGACATGGATAACAGGTCTGACAGGGCTGACATGGATAACAGGGCTGACATGGATAACAGGGCTGACATGGATAACAGGGCTGACAGGGCTGACATGGATAACAGGGCTGACATGGATAACAGGGCTGACAGGGCTGACATGGATAACAGGGCTGACATTGATAACAGGGCTGACATGGATAACAGGGCTGACATGGATAAGAGGGCTGACATGGATAACAGGGCTGACATGGATAACAGGTCTGACAGGTCTGACAGGGCTGACATGGATAACAGGGCTGACATGGATAACAGGGCTGACAGGGCTGACATGGATAACAGGGCTGACATGGATAACAGGGCTGACATGGATAACAGGGCTGACATGGATAACAGGTCTGACAGGGCTGACATGGATAACAGGTCTGACATGGATAACAGGTCTGACATGGATAACAGGGCTGACAGGGCTGACATGGATAACAGGGCTGACATGGATAACAGGGCTGACATGGATAACAGGTCTGACATGAATAACAGGGCTGACATGGATAACAGGGCTGACAGGGCTGACATGGATAACAGGGCTGACATGGATAACAGGGCTGACATGAATAACAGGGCTGACATGGATAACAGGTCTGACAGGGCTGACATGGATAACAGGTCTGACATGGATAACAGGTCTGACATGGATAACAGGTCTGACAGGGCTGACATGGATAACAGGGCTGACATGGATAATAGGGCTGACAATGATAACAGGGCTGACAGGGCTGACATGGATAACAGGGCTGACATGGATAACAGGTCTGACAGGGCTGACATGGATAACAGGGCTGACATGGATAACAGGTCTGACAGAGCTGACATGGATAACAGGGCTGACATGGATAACAGGTCTGACAGGTCTGACATGGATAACAGGGCTGACAGGGCTGACATGGATAACAGGGCTGACAGGGATAACAGGGCTGACATGGATAACAGGGCTGACATGGATAACAGGTCTGACAGGGCTGACATTGATAACAGGGCTGACATGGATAACAGGGCTGACATGGATAACAGGGCTGACATGGATAACAGGGCTGACATGGATAACAGGGCTGACATGGATAACAGGGCTGACAGGGCTGACATGGATAACAGGGCTGACATGGATAACAGGTCTGACATGGATAACAGGTCTGACAGGGCTGACATTAACAGGGCTGACATGGATAACAGGGCTGACATGGATAACAGGTCTGACATGGATAACAGGTCTGACAGGTCTGACATTGATAACAGGTCTGACATTGATAACAGGTCTGACATGGATAACAGGTCTGACATGGATAACAGGGCTGACATGGATAACAGGGCTGACATGGATAACAGGGCTGACAGGGCTGACATGGATAACAGGGCTGACATGGATAACAGGGCCGACATGGATAACAGGGCTGACATGGATAACAGGTCTGACAGGGCTGACATTGATAACAGGGCTGACATGGATAACAGGTCTGACATGGATAACAGGTCTGACATGGATAATAACAGGGCTGACATGGATAACAGGGCTAACATGGATAACAGGGCTGACATGGATAACAGGGCTGACATGAATAACAGGGCTGACATGGATAACAGGGCTGACAGGGCTGACATGGATAACAGGGCTGACATGGATAACAGGTCTGACATTGATAACAGGGCTGACATGGATAACAGGGCTGACAATGATAACAGGGCTGACAGGGCTGACATGGATAACAGGGCTGACATGGCTAACAGGTCTGACAGGGCTGACATGGATAACAGGGCTGACATGGATAACAGGTCTGACATTGATAACAGGGCTGACATGGATAACAGGGCTGACAATGATAACAGGGCTGACAGGGCTGACATGGATAACAGGGCTGACATGGATAACAGGTCTGACATGGATAACAGGTCTGACATGGATAACAGGGCTGACAGGGCTGACATGGATAACAGGGCTGACATGGATAACAGGGCTGACATGGATAACAGGTCTGACATGAATAACAGGGCTGACATGGATAACAGGGCTGACAGGGCTGACATGGATAACAGGGCTGACATGGATAACAGGGCTGACATGAATAACAGGGCTGACATGGATAACAGGTCTGACAGGGCTGACATGGATAACAGGTCTGACATGGATAACAGGTCTGACATGGATAACAGGTCTGACAGGGCTGACATGGATAACAGGGCTGACATGGATAATAGGGCTGACAATGATAACAGGGCTGACAGGGCTGACATGGATAACAGGGCTGACATGGATAACAGGTCTGACAGGGCTGACATGGATAACAGGGCTGACATGGATAACAGGTCTGACAGAGCTGACATGGATAACAGGGCTGACATGGATAACAGGTCTGACAGGTCTGACATGGATAACAGGGCTGACAGGGCTGACATGGATAACAGGGCTGACAGGGATAACAGGGCTGACATGGATAACAGGGCTGACATGGATAACAGGTCTGACAGGGCTGACATTGATAACAGGGCTGACATGGATAACAGGGCTGACATGGATAACAGGGCTGACATGGATAACAGGGCTGACATGGATAACAGGGCTGACAGGGCTGACATGGATAACAGGGCTGACATAGATAACAGGTCTGACATGGATAACAGGTCTGACAGGGCTGACATTAACAGGGCTGACATGGATAACAGGGCTGACATGGATAACAGGTCTGACATGGATAACAGGTCTGACAGGTGACATTGATAACAGGTCTGACATTGATAACAGGTCTGACATGGATAACATGACATGGATAACAGGGCTGACATGGATAACAGGGCTGACAGGGCTGACATGGATAACAGGGCTGACATGGATAACAGGGCCGACATGGATAACAGGGCTGACATGGATAACAGGTCTGACAGGGCTGACATGGATAACAGGGCTGACATGGATAACAGGTCTGACATGGATAACAGGTCTGACATGGATAACAGGGCTGACATGGATAACAGGGCTAACATGGATAACAGGGCTGACATGGATAACAGGGCTGACATGAATAACAGGGCTGACATGGATAACAGGGCTGACAGGGCTGACATGGATAACAGGGCTGACATGGATAACAGGGCTGACATGGATAACAGGTCTGACATTGATAACAGGGCTGACATGGATAACAGGGCTGACAATGATAACAGGGCTGACAGGGCTGACATGGATAACAGGGCTGACATGGCTAACAGGGCTGACAGGGCTGACATGGATAACAGGGCTGACATGAATAACAGGGCTGACATGGATAACAGGTCTGACATGAATAACAGGGCTGACATGGATAACAGGGCTGACAGGGCTGACATGGATAACAGGGCTGACATGGATAACAGGGCTGACATGAATAACAGGGCTGACATGGATAACAGGTCTGACAGGGCTGACATGGATAACAGGTCTGACATGGATAACAGGTCTGACATGGATAACAGGTCTGACAGGGCTGACATGGATAACAGGGCTGACATGGATAATAGGGCTGACAATGATAACAGGGCTGACAGGGCTGACATGGATAACAGGGCTGACATGGATAACAGGTCTGACAGGGCTGACATGGATAACAGGGCTGACATGGATAACAGGTCTGACAGAGCTGACATGGATAACAGGGCTGACATGGATAACAGGTCTGACAGGTCTGACATGGATAACAGGGCTGACAGGGCTGACATGGATAACAGGGCTGACAGGGATAACAGGGCTGACATGGATAACAGGGCTGACATGGATAACAGGTCTGACAGGGCTGACATTGATAACAGGGCTGACATGGATAACAGGGCTGACATGGATAACAGGGCTGACATGGATAACAGGGCTGACATGGATAACAGGGCTGACAGGGCTGACATGGATAACAGGGCTGACATAGATAACAGGTCTGACATGGATAACAGGTCTGACAGGGCTGACATTAACAGGGCTGACATGGATAACAGGGCTGACATGGATAACAGGTCTGACATGGATAACAGGTCTGACAGGTCTGACATTGATAACAGGTCTGACATTGATAACAGGTCTGACATGGATAACAGGTCTGACATGGATAACAGGGCTGACATGGATAACAGGGCTGACATGGGGGCTGACATGGATAACAGGGCTGACATGGATAACAGGGCCGACATGGATAACAGGGCTGACATGGATAACAGGTCTGACAGGGCTGACATTGATAACAGGGCTGACATGGATAACAGGTCTGACATGGATAACAGGTCTGACATGGATAACAGGGCTGACATGGATAACAGGGCTAACATGGATAACAGGGCTGACATGGATAACAGGGCTGACATGAATAACAGGGCTGACATGGATAACAGGGCTGACAGGGCTGACATGGATAACAGGGCTGACATGGATAACAGGGCTGACATGGATAACAGGTCTGACATTGATAACAGGGCTGACATGGATAACAGGGCTGACAATGATAACAGGGCTGACAGGGCTGACATGGATAACAGGGCTGACATGGCTAACAGGGCTGACAGGGCTGACATGGATAACAGGGCTGACATGAATAACAGGGCTGACATGAATAACAGGGCTGAGGTGTCTGTATGAGAGAGTCTTACAGGTAATGGCCTGGTTCTATTCTGGGCCTCAGATTGTAAAGCACCTAGCTAGTGGAATCATAGAATCACAGTCACGGGGCTGGGAGGGGAGGTTTAGGTATAAAGAGATCGTCAAAGATGCAAGTTTTTTAAAGAAGTGAGGTATGGGAAAGTAGATGTTGCCTTGTGTAGCTTCAACGTGGATGGTGTTGTCACCTAGCCCTAGTATTAAGGTATAGTTTGTGTCATTCTGCATCCTAATGTGTTGTTGTTGTCAGGAAGGAAAGGTAACGTTGAAATAGTGAGAGAGAATGGGGATCATGTCCCTGGGCTCGACACAGACGGATGGATGCTTACTGGGAGGACCACCGTTATGTTTACAATAAAGTAGACATTAGACAGAGAGAACACACCCACCCAACCCTCCATCTCTCTTCTCTGCCAGTGCAGATTGATGACATATGTTGTGTACCACGTACACCTCCCTCCTCCTCCTCCTCCCTCCCTCCCCCTCCTCTCCTCTCCCTCCTCCTCCTCCTCCCCCCCCCTCTCTCCTCTCCCTCCTCCTCCTCCTCCTCCTCCTCCTCCTCCTCCTCCTCCCTCCTCCTCCTCCACCCTCCTCCTCCTCCCCCCTTCCTCCTCCTCCTCCTCCTCCTCCCTCCCTCCCCCCTCCTCCTCCTCCTCCTCCTCCTCCACCCTCCCCCCCCCCTTCCTCCTCGTCCTCCTCGTCCTCCCCCTCCTCCTCTCCCTCCTCCTCCTCCACCCTCCTGCCTCCTTCTCCCTCCTCCTCCTCCTCCTCCTCCTCCACCCTCCCGCCCCTTCCTCCTCGTCCTCCTCGTCCCCCCCCCCTCCTCTCCTCCCTCCTCCTCCTCCACCCTCCTGCCTCCTCCCTCCTCCTCCTCCTCCTCCTCCTCCTCCACCCTCCTCCCCCTTCCTCCTCCCTCCCTCCTCCTCCTCCTCCTCCCCCCCTCCTCCTCCTCTCCCTCCTCCTCCTCCACCCTCCTGCCTCCTCCTCCTCCTCCACCACCCTCCTCCCCCCCTTCCTCCTCCTCCCTCCTCCTCCTCCTTCTCCCTCAGCTGGCAAGGAGGAAGTGAGTCTCCTGCTCTTCAAAAATAAATCAGCAGCCTTTCACATTGATCATGCCCCAGCCAGAGAAGGGGAGGAAAGATGGAGGAGAGCTAGACAGGGGTACTTGGACGGGGCTAGGCTGTGCTTGGTGTAGGGGAGGGGGTATGGTGGTGGTGGGATGGATTGCGGTATAGGAAGAAATGTCAGGGAGGTGATGTCTGTTAGACGGGCTGGAGGTAGTCTAAGATACGATATTGCTCTGGTATATTGGTAGGCTCTGGGCTGGGGTGTATATTGGTAGGCTCTGGGCTGTGGTATATTGGTAGGCTCTGGGCTGTGGTATGTTGGTAGGCTCTGGGCTGTGGTATATTGGTAGGCTCTGGGCTGTGGTATATTGGTAGGCTCTGGGCTGTGGTATGTTGGTAGGCTCTGGGCTGTTGGTATATTGGTAGGCTCTGGGCTGTTGGTATATTGGTAGGCTCTGGGCTGTGGTATGTTGGTAGGCTCTGGGCTGTTGGTATATTGGTAGGCTCTGGGCTGTGGTATATTGGTAGGCTCTGGGCTGTGGTATATTGGTAGGCTCTGGGCTGTGGTATGTTGGTAGGCTCTGGGCTGTGGTATGTTGGTAGGCTCTGGGCTGTGGTATATATTGGTAGGCTCTGGGCTGTGGTATGTTGGTAGGCTCTGGGCTGGGGTATATTTTGGCCATGGTGACTTGTTCCCCAGTTCTCTCTGTATGTAATGTTCTGTTGATTTGTAGGTTTATACCTGCGTGTGGGTTTGGGCCGGGTGTGTGTGTGTGTGTTTACGTGCCAGTGCTTGCAGGAAGCCTCTGCCTTTGCTGGTAAAATCCTCTTTCTGTGTGCTGTGTGTATAGATGTATAAACACTGTGGTCCCTCTATTCAGTGGGCCCCACCCCTCACATGGAGCTGGATGCCCCTAGAACACAAACACAGGCCGTGTCCCGAATGGAACCCCTATGGGTCCTGGTCTATAGTAGTGTACTATAATAGGGAATAGGGTTCCATAGGGCTCTTGTCTAAAGTAGTGCACTATATAGGGAATAGGGTTCCATAGGGCTCTGGTCTAAAGTAGTGCACAATATAGGGAATAGGGTGCCATGGGGTTCTGGTCTAAAGTAGTGCACTATATAGGGAATAGGGTTCCATAGGGCTCTGGTCTAAAGTAGTGCACTATATAGGGAATAGGGTTCCATAGGGCTCTGGTCTAAAGTAGTGCACTATATAGGGAATAGGGTTCCATAGGGCTCTGGTCTAAAGTAGTGCACTATATAGGGAATAGGGTTCCATAGGGCTCTGGTCTAAAGTAGTGCACAATATAGGGAATAGGGTGCCATGGGGTTCTGGTCTAAAGTAGTGCACTATATAGGGAATAGGGTTCCATAGGGCTCTGGTCTAAAGTAGTGCACTATATAGGGAATAGGGTTCCATAGGGCTCTGGTCTAAAGTAGTGCACTATATAGGGAATAGGGTTCCATAGGGCTCTGGTCTAAAGTAGTGCACTATATAGGGAATAGGGTTCCATAGGGCTCTGGTCTAAAGTAGTGCACAATATAGGGAATAGGGTGCCATGGGGTTCTGGTCTAAAGTAGTGCACTATATAGGGAATAGGGTTCCATAGGGCTCTGGTCTAAAGTAGTGCACTATATAGGGAATAGGGTTCCATAGGGCTCTGGTCTAAAGTAGTGCACTATATAGGGAATAGGGTTCCATAGGGCTCTGGTCTAAAGTAGTGCACTATATAGGGAATAGGGTTCCATAGGGCTCTGGTCTAAAGTAGTGCACTATATAGGGAATAGGGTGCCATGGGGTTCTGGGCTAAAGTAGTGCACTATATAGGGAATAGGGTGCCATGGGGCTCTGGGCTAAAGTAGTGCACTATATAGGGAATAGGGTGCATTTTAGAGCACCCCCCCATGCACACACACACACACA
Organism: Oncorhynchus tshawytscha; assembly: GCF_018296145.1. Taxonomy (NCBI): domain Eukaryota; kingdom Metazoa; phylum Chordata; class Actinopteri; order Salmoniformes; family Salmonidae; genus Oncorhynchus; species Oncorhynchus tshawytscha. Next base: position 78,448,157 of record NC_056431.1, read on the forward strand.
CACACACACACACACACACACACACACTGTATCTGACCTAGAGGTCCCTAGAACAGTGGTGTTGTGGTGTTAACTGTAACTAACTGCGGAGTCAGTGGTCTGGTCACTAGGCGGAGGAGGTATATATAACAGAGCCACTCACACAGACAGCTGACTGGATTGGACAACTGTCTGTAAATCAACATGCTGGGCTCCTTGGATGTTCTCTATAGTGTCCTGATCCACAAGGTAAACACCGTTTTGATATCCAAGTTGATTTAGCCGGGGGAGCTGTACAGATTACACTGTCTCTACTGTAGCCGGGGGAGCTGTACAGATTACACTGTCTCTACTGTAGCTGGGGGAGCTGTACAGATTACACTGTCTCTACTGTAGCCGGGGGAGCTGTACAGATTACACTGTCTCTACTGTAGCTGGGGAGCTGTACAGATTACACTGTCTCTACTGTAGCTGGGGAGCTGTACAGATTACACTGTCTCTACTGTAGCTGGGGGGAGCTGTACAGATTACACTGTCTCTACTGTAGCTGGGGGAGCTGTACAGATTACACTGTCTCTACTGTAGCTGGGGCTGTACAGATTACACTGTCTCTACTGTAGCTGGGGGAGCTGTACATATTACACTGTCTCTACTGTAGCTGGGGGAGCTGTACATATTACACTGTCTCTACTGTAGCTGGGAGAGCTGTACATATTACACTGTCTCTACTGTAGCTGGGGGAGCTGTACATATTACACTGTCTCTACTGTAGCTGGGGGAGCTGTACATATTACACTGTCTCTACTGTAGCTGGGGGAGCTGTACATATTACACTGTCTCTACTGTAGCTGGTGGAGCTGTGCAGATTACACTGTCTCTACTGTAGCTGGGGGAGCTGTACAGATTACACTGTCTCTACTGTAGCTGGGGGCTGGGGCTGTACAGATTACACTGTCTCTACTGTAGCTGGGGGAGCTGTACAGATTACACTGTCTCTACTGTAGCTGGGGGGGGAGCTGTACAGATTACACTGTCTCTACTGTAGCTGGTGGAGCTGTGCAGATTACACTGTCTCTACTGTAGCTGGGGGAGCTGTACAGATTACACTGTCTCTACTGTAGCTGGGGGAGCTGTACAGATTACACTGTCTCTACTGTAGCTGGGGAGCTGTAGCTGTACAGATTACACTGTCTCTACTGTAGCTGGTGGAGCTGTGCAGATTACACTGTCTCTACTGTAGCTGGGGGAGCTGTACAGATTACACTGTCTCTACTGTAGCTGGGGAGCTGTACAGATTACACTGTCTCTACTGTAGCTGGGGAGCTGTAGCTGTCTCTACTGTAGCTGGTGGATTACACTGTCTCTAGCTGGGGGAGCTAGCTGGGGGAGCTGTACAGAGATTACACTGTCTCTACTGTAGCTGGGGGAGCTGTACAGATTACACTGTCTCTACTGTAGCTGGGAGAGCTGTACATATTACACTGTCTCTACTGTAGCTGGTGGAGCTGTACAGATTACACTGTCTCTACTGTAGCTGGGGGAGCTGTACAGATTACACTGTCTCTACTGTAGTCTGAAGACATGATTGGCTAGTTGTCTCGGGGCCTATTTAAATCACAGCTACTGTAGTCTGAAGACATGATTGGCTAGTTGTCTCGGGGCCTATTTAAATCACAGCCATTGTAGTCTGAAGACATGATTGCTGTGATGCTCAAACCTCTGTCACCATCTTCTATTGTGTTTCCTGTTTTTCTGACTTTTGATGAGCAGTGTGAAATAAAAGCTCTCTCTCCTCCTCTCTCCTCCTTTCTCCTCTCCTCTCTCCTCCTCTCTCCTCCTCTCTCCTCCTCTCTCCTCCTCCCTCCCTCTCCTCTCCTCTCCTCTCTCTCCTCCTCTCTCCTCCTCTCTCCTCCTTTCTCCTCCTCTCTCCTCCCCTCTCCTCTCCTCTCTCCTCCTCTCTCCTCCTCTCCTCTCTCCTCCCCTCTCTCTCTCTCCTCTCTCCTCACCTCTCCTCTCCTCTCTCCTCCTCTCTCCTCCTCTCCTCTCTCCTCTCTCCTCCCCTCTCCTCTCCCCTCTCCTCCCCTCTCCTCTCCTCTCTCCTCCTCTCTCCTCCCCTCTCTCCTCTCTCTCCCTCCTTTCTCTTCTCTCCTCCTTTCTCCTCTCTCCTCCTTTCTCCTCCTTTCTCCTTTCCTCTCTCCTCCTTTCTCCTTTCCTCTCTCCTCCTTTCTCCTCTCTTCTCTCTGTTCTCTTCTCCTCTCCTCCTCTCCCTCCTTTCTCCTCTCCTTTCTTCTCTCTCTCTCTCTCTCTCTCTCTCTCTCTCTCTCTCTCTCTCTCTCTCTCTCTCTCTCTCTCTCTCTCTCTCTCTCTCTCTCTCTCCTCCTCCTCTCTCCTCCTCCTCCTCCTCCTCCTCCTCTCCTCTCCTCTCCCTCTCTCCATCCATATCTCTCTGTTTAGCTGATGGCCGTCTATGAGGAGCAGGAAGCCCAGCGGAGAGGAGCTGTGAGTCCCAGAGCAGGAGTAACAGGAAGAACCAGCCAAGACCCCTATGACGCTGAGGTCTCCGTCTTCCAGCCAATCAGAGGAGGAGAGATAGAGGTCAACTCCTCAGCTCTTAAATCCAGTACGTATCGAAGTAGGGAGATAGTTTTGGGGGTTGATAACCTTGAGGAGCCCCTTTAAGATAAAAGCACAATCAAACTGATTCCAGATCTGTATGCCTCCACTGAGGCTGTGTCCCAAATGATACCCTGTTCCCTATATAGTGTCCCAATTGGCACCCTATTCCCTATTTAGTGTCCCCAATGGCACCCTATTCCCTGTGTAGTGCACTTCGGTATGCCACCCGATTTGACGTTCTGCTTTGTGAACTAATTTAGGCGATATGAAACAGCATTAGGCCTACAGCAGTGGTGTGGTCACAGGGAAACCTGGAACTAAATGAAAGGGGTCAGGGGTCAGAGGTGTGGGAGGACCCAGGGAAATGTGCTATTCCGACATTTAGACGATGGTTTGTTTGGCTGTTCAACATTTTTTCTCTGAAGTCGAAGTCTACGCCCCTTCGATGGTCATTCAATCAAATCAAATCAAATGTATTTATAAAGCCCTTCGTACATCAGCTGATATCTCAAAGTGCTGTACAGAAACCCAGCCTAAAACCCCAAACAGCAAGCAATGCAGGTGTAGAAGCACGGTGGCTAGGAAAAACTCCCTAGAAAGGCCAAAACCTAGGAAGAAACCTAGAGAGGAACCAGGCTATGAGGGGTGGCCAGTCCTCTTCTGGCTGTGCCGTGTGGAGATTATAACAGAACATCCCAAGATGTTCAAATGTTCATAAATGACCAGCATGGTCAGATAATAATAATCACAGTGGTTGTCGACGGTGCAACAGGTCAGCACCTCAGGAGTAAATGTCAGTTGGCTTTTCATAGCCGATCATTAAGAGTATCTCTACCACTCCTGCTGTCTCTAGAGAGTTGAAAACAGCAGGTCTGGGACAGGTAGCACGTCCGGTGAACAGGTCAGGGTTCCATAGCCGCAGGCAGAACAGTTGAAACTGGAGCAGCAGCACGGCCAGGTGGACTGGGGACAGCAAGGAGTCATCATGTCAGGTAGTCCTGAGGCATGGTCCTAGGGCAAAGGTCCTCTGAGAGAGAGAAAGAAAGAGAGAATTAGAGAGAGCACACTTAAATTCACACAGGACACCGGATAAGACAGGAGAAGTACTCCATATATAACAGACTGACCCTAGCCCAAACTACTGCAGCATAAATACTGGAGGCTGAGACAGGAGGGATCAGGAGACACTGTGGCCCCGTCTGACGATACCCCCGGACGGGGCCAAACAGGCAGGATATAACCCCACCCACTTTGCCAAAGCACAGCCCCCACACCACTAGAGGGATATCTTCAACCACCAACTTACCATCCTGAGACATCCTAGGGACGGCATGAAGAGCACCAGTGACTCAGCCCCCCCTAATGGGCTAATATTGGTCAACAGTAGGGATTCTTCAATTAAGTGTTTGTTGTCATTCAACAAGAGACAAATATATTTCATGCAAATGTTTTCACTTGAGAAATACTGCACCAAACATCTTAGTTAGATGTAAAAATGCACAACTAAGATGTCCTCGGCAAAAACGTCAAAATGAGTGACATATTTCTGGTTTAACTTAACGTTTGGTGTGTTAATTCAGCCAGGTCATGGAAAGGGGTCTGGGGCAGCGAGGAGAAAGGCTGTGGGATACAGGATATAACATTCTTGATGTATTGGTTGTTCTGGAGTCACTACCCCTCACAGGGGTGACCCCCCCCATGACCCCTCACAGGGGTGATCCCCCTCATGACCCCTCACAGGGGTGATCCCCCTCCACGACCCCTCACTGGGGTGACCCCCCCATGACCCCTCACAGGGGTGATCCCCCTCACGACCCCTCACTGGGGTGACCCCTCCACGACCTCTCACAGGGGTGACTCCTCCACGACCTCTCTCAGGGGTGACCCCTCCACGACCTCTCACAGGGGTGACCCCTCCACGACCTCTCTCAGGGGTGACCCCTCCACGACCTCTCACGGGGGGGGGGGGTCACCCCTCTAATCTCCCCCTGACCCTCCCAGGTGGTAGGTCCCTAGGACCATACGTTGTTTAGGAACAACACGATAGGCAGGCAGGACCCATATGTATATCACGATGAGAGGACATGACAAACTGACAATTTACCAGCATGGAGAATGCATGGGGGAAAGATAACTGTCTAGACTGACACCTTAACCTCTGTGTATAAATGAACAAACATGAGATCGAGTGAAGAACGTATCATTCAATATCGTCTTGTATATTTGTGTTTCGGTTATTATCCTGCCTGTGCTTAGCTCTATTATTTTTTTAAAATCAATGACAAGCATACCCATAACATGATGCAGTCACCACCATGATTGAAAATATGAAGAGTGGTACTCAGGCTTTGATGTAACAGCCATCGGTCAGGTCTGAAAGAAGGGGGAATGGGGGGTTGATGTAACAGCGGTCATGCTGTCAGCCAGCCAGCCAGGCCTGTGCTAGAACACACATTGAAGACAGGTCTGGGACAGTACTAGAGAGGAACCAGGCTATGAGGAACAACTCCCTAGAAAGGAAGAAACCTAGAGAGGAACCAGGCTATGAGGAACAACTCCCTAGAAAGGAAGATACTAGAGAGGAACCAGGCTATGAGGAACAACTCTCTGGAAAGGAAGATACTAGAGAGGAACCAGGCTATGAGGAACAACTCCCTGGAAAGGAAAAACCTAGGAAACCAGAAACCTAGAGAGAAACCTAGAACCAGGCTATGAGGAACAACTCCCTAGAAAGGAAGAAACCTAGAGAGGAACCAGGCTATGAGGAACAACTCCCTAGAAAGGAAGAAACCTAGAGAGGAACCAGGCTATGAGGAACAACTCCCTAGAAAGGAAGAAACCTAGAGAGGAACCAGGCTATGAGGAACAACTCCCTAGAAAGGAAGAAACCTAGAGAGGAACCAGGCTATGAGGAACAACTCCCTAGAAAGGAAGAAACCTAGAGAGGAACCAGGCTATGAGGAACAACTCCCTAGAAAGGAAGAAACCTAGAGAGGAACCAGGCTATGAGGAACAACTCCCTAGAAAGGAAGATACTAGAGAGGGACCAGGCTATGAGGAACAACTCCCTGGAAAGGAAGAAACCTAGAGAGGAACCAGGCTATGAGGAACAACTCCCTAGAAAGGAAGAAACCTAGAGAGGAACCAGGCTATGAGGAACAACTCCCTGGAAAGGAAGAAACCTAGAGAGGAACCAGGCTATGAGGAACAACTCCCTAGAAAGGAAGAAACCTAGAGAGGAACCAGGCTATGAGGAACAACTCCCTGGAAAGGCTTTAATCGGCTTTAACAGATTAATGACTGCTGTTAAAATAATACTTTCTGTTGGACCATAAACTAAATATCGTCTATGAACCATCTGATGATGTAAAAGGAGAGATGGTTGTAGTCTTATTTGACAGCCTGGAGTAGTGAACATAACAAGCCTCAGAAACTCCTGTCTTGTTTACTCTGGAGTCCTTAGGTTGTGTCTTCATTTATAACTGTCTGTGGGTCTGTAGTACCTCTCTGAAAGGTGGTCTTCATTTATAACTGTCTGTGGGTCTGTAGTACCTCTCTTCATTTAGAACTGTCTGTGGGGCTGTAGTACCTCTTTGAAAGGTGGTGTCTTCATTTATAACTGTCTGTGCTCTCTCTCTCTCTGTCTCTCTCTGTCTCTCTCTCTGTCTCTCTCTCTGTCTCTCTCTCTCTCTCTCTCTCTCTCTCTCTCTCTCTCTCTCTCTGTCTCTCTCTCTCTCTCTCTCTCTCTCTCTCTCTCTCTCTCTCTCTGTCTCTCTCTCTCTCTCTCTCTCTGTCTCTCTCTCTCTCTCTCTCTCTCTCTCTCTCTCTCTCTCTCTGTCTGTCTCTCTCTCTCTCTGTCTGTCTCTCTCTCTCTCTCTCTCTGTCTCTCTCTCTCTCTCTCTCTCTCTCTCTCTCTCTCTCTCTCTCTCTCTCTCTCTCTCTCTGTCTGTCTGTCTGTCTGTCTCTCTCTCTCTCTCTCTGTTTCTCTGTCTCTCTCTCTCTCTCCCTCTCTCTGTTTCTGTCTGTCTCTCTCTCTGTCTCTCTCTCTCTCTCTCTCTGTCATTCCCCACCCAGTCTTAAGTGACCAAGGAAGGATGCTTTTTGGGACTGAAAGGAAATCTATATTTTACCCCACAAATATAATTTGGGGAAGGCATGGTAACACACAGTTGCTGTCTGTCAGGGACTGTTCCCAGAAGGGCTTTAAAGTGTTAGTGTCCCTATAAATATGAGTCCTATGAATATCAATGCATGTTAATTAATGATAGCTAATGGTATGCATTTCTACCAGCTGTCATAAGGAATCATAGTGAATCATGTTCAACTCCCTCTACATTTCTACCAGCTGTCATAAGGAATCGTAGTGAATCATGTTCAACTCCCTCTACATTTCTACCAGCTGTCATAAGGAATCGTAGTGAATCATGTTCAACTCCCTCTACATTTCTACCAGCTGTCATAAGGAATCATAGTGAATCATGTTCAACTCCCTCTACATTTCTACCAGCTGTCATAAGGAATCGTAGTGAATCATGTTCAACTCCCTCTACATTTCTACCAGCTGTCATAAGGAATCATAGTGAATCATGTTCAACTCCCTCTACATTTCTACCAGCTGTCATAAGGAATCATAGTGAATCATGTTCAACTCCCTCTACATTTCTACCAGCTGTCATAAGGAATCATAGTGAATCATGTTCAACTCCCTCTACATTTCTACCAGCTGTCATAAGGAATCATAGTGAATCATGTTCAACTCCCTCTACATTTCTACCAGCTGTCATAAGGAATCATAGTGAATCATGTTCAACTCCCTCTACATTTCTACCAGCTGTCATAAGGAATCATAGTGAATCATGTTCAACTCCCTCTACATTTCTACCAGCTGTCATAAGGAATCATAGTGAATCATGTTCAGAGGGCATCACGTCTACTGTTTAGTACCAGCTTTCATAAGGAATCATAGTGAATCATGTTCAACTCCCTCTACTTTCTACCAGCTGATAAGGAATCATAGTGCCATGTTCAGACATCACGTCTACATTTTAGTTGAGGAGCTGTCATCAATGCCATGACAGAGTGAATCACGTTCAACTGTTTAGTTGAGGAGGCTTTCATATGGAATCAGAGGGAATCATGTTCAACTGTTTAGTTGACCAGGCTTCAATGCCATCAGAGGGCAATCATGTTCAACTGTTTAGTTGAGCATTTCTACCAGCTGTCATAAGGAATCATCAGTGAATCATGTTTAGTTGACATTTCTACCAGCTGTCATAAGGAATCGTAGTGAATCATGTTCAACTGCCATGTTCAGCTGGCATCATACTGTTTAGTGAATCAGGTTCAACTGCCATGTTCAGATTTCTACCAGCTGTCATAAGGAATCATAGTGAATCATGTTCAACTCACGTCTCTGTTTAGTTGAGCAGGCTGTCAATGCCATCAGAGTGAATCATGTTCACTGTTTAGTTTCTACCAGCTTTCAATGCCATGAATCATCAGAGGGCATCACGTCTACTGTTTAGTTGAGGAGGCCTTTCAATGCCATGACAGAGGGCATCACGTCTACTGTTTAGTTGATTTCTCCAGTCAGTTGTTCAAGTTTCCACGTTTCAAACATGTTCTCAAATGCTATTGGACGGCAGCAGTGGTTTGAGAACATTCTTTAGCGGTTTCCTCAGTAGGAAATCCTCGTGGACCCACTGTGCTGCCAGACTCAGCATGCTCATGGGGCTGACGTCGCTGGTCCAAATGTCAGTCGTGAAGCTAATAGCAAGTAGCTCATAGATGTGTGTTTCAACAATCCTGTAACGCCGGTAGGGTAACATCTGACAAATAGCGCCTACTTGGTAGTGTGTACCGGGGCTCGAGGTGCTCGACCAGTCGGCGAAAGCCAACATCATTCACGACAGGGAACGGTTGATTGTCAAGGCCAATGAATTCCAGTATCTTGGCGTTAATGGATTTCACCATTGATTTGTCACGCAGAAATGATCTTACTCTTTTCAAATGACTGCTGGACTTGAACTTGTTTAGTTGTTAGAAGTGCGCTTAGTAGTGTGTAGCGCTTAGTAGTGTGTAGCGCTTAGTAGTGTGTAGTGCTTAGTAGTGTGTAGTGCTTAGTAGTGTGTAGCGCTTAGTAGTGTGTAGTGCTTAGTAGTGTGTAGTGCTTAGTAGTGTGTAGCGCTTAGTAGTGTGTAGCGCTTAGTAGTGTGTAGTGCTTAGTAGTGTGTAGTGCTTAGTAGTGTGTAGTGCTTAGTAGTGTGTAGCGCTTAGTAGTGTGTAGCGCTTAGTAGTGTGTAGCGCTGTATTTTTCGTGGCGTCATCTACCTACGTTATGTAGTTCATCTACCTACGTTATGTAGTTCATCTACCTACGTTATGTAGTTCATCTACCTACGTTATGTAGGTCATCTACCTACGTTATGTAGGTCATCTACCTACGTTATGTAGGTCATCTACCTACGTTATGTAGGTCATCTACCTACGTTATGTAGGTCATCTACCTACGTTATGTAGGTCATCTACCTACGTTATGTAGGTCATCTACCTACGTTATGTAGGTCATCTACCTACGTTATGTAGGTCATCTACCTACGTTATGTAGGTCATCTACCTACGTTATGTAGGTCATCTACCTACGTTATGTAGGTCATCTACCTACGTTATACAGGTATGTAGGTCATCTACCTACGTTATACAGGTATGTAGGTCGTCTACCTACGTTATACAGGTATGTAGGTCATCTACCTATGTTATGTAGGTCATCTACCTACGATATACAGGTATGTACCTAATCTACCTACGTTATGTAGGTCATCTACCTACGTTATACAGGTATGTAGGTCATCTACCTACGTTATGTAGGTCATCTACCTACGATATACAGGTATGTAGGTCCTAATCTACCTACGTTATGTAGGTCATCTACCTACGTTATACAGGTATGTAGGTCATCTACCTACGTTATACAGGTATGAGGTCATCTACCTATGTTATACAGGTATGTAGGTCATTATCTACGTTATACAGGTATGTAGGTCATCTACCTATGTTATACAGGTATGTAGGTCATTATCTACGTTATACAGGTATGTACCTCATCTACCTACGTTATACAGGTATGGGTCATCTACCTACGTTATGTAGGTATGTACCTCATCTACCTACAGTTATGTAGGTCATCTACCTACGTTATGGTATGTCATCTACCTACGTTATACAGGTATGTAGGTCATCTACCTATGTTATACAGTATGTACCTCATCTACCTACGTTATACAGGTATGTAGGTCATCTACCTACGTTATATAGGTATGTAGGTCATCTACCTACATTATACAGGTATGTACCTCATCTACCTACGTTATACAGGTATGTAGGTCATCTACCTACGTTATGTAGGTCATCTACCTACGTTATACAGGTATGTACCTCATCTACCTACGTTATACAGGTATGTAGGTCATCTACCTACGTTATACAGTATGTAACTCATCTACCTACGTTATACAGGTATGTAGGTCATCTACCTCCATTATACAGGTATGTAGGTCATCTACCTACGTTATACAGGTATAGACGTCAACCTTGACATTGCGTCATCTACCTGCTTTTAGTATCTATACGACCAGACTCCTTGCCTGTCCTCCTTCCAATGGTAAACAACACATTTTGGATTGTTTTGTAGCTCAAAGTTATCAACAAACTGAATCCACTGTTAGTATCTGAAGAGATAGACATGGACTTTGTCCCAAATGGCACCCTGTTCCCTATCTAGTGCCCCATAGGGCTCTGGTCAAAAGTAGTGCACTATATAAAGGGAATTAGGGTGCTTTTTGGGATAGATACATTAGACACTGCTCTGAAGCTGTGAGTGGCATGTAACATCTCATAATTTAAGTCTGAGCTCCTGTGAGACATTAGCTCTCTCTCTCTGATACACAGCATCTATTACGTCTACCTGCAGCTACATGGTGGTTTATGCTCTGGTCTGATCAGATGCATTATGGTTTATGCTCTGGTCTGATCAGATGCATTATGGTTCATGCTCTGGTCTGATCAGATGCATTATGGTTCATGCTCTAGTCTGATCAGATGAATTATGGTTTATGCTCTGGTCTGATCAGATGAATTGTGGTTCATGCTCTGGTCTGATCAGATGAATTATGGTTTATGCTCTGGTC
>NC_056431.1:78466437-78496437 GCF_018296145.1 Oncorhynchus tshawytscha
TGGACACAGAGACATACACACTACCTTCATAGTGGACACAGAGACATACACACTACCTTCATAGTGGACACAGAGACATACACACTACCTTCATAGTGGACACAGACATACACACTACCTTCATAGTGGACACAGAGACATACACACTACCTTCATAGTGGACACAGAGACATACACACTACCTTCATAATGGACACAGAGACATACACACTACCTTCATAGTGGACACAGAGACATACACACTACCTTCATAGTGGACACAGAGACATACACACTACCTATAACACAGAGACATACACACTACCTTCATAGTGGACACAGAGACATACACACTACCTTCATAGTGGACACAGAGACATACACACTACCTATAACACAGAGACATACACACTACCTTCATAGTGGACACAGAGACATACACACTACCTTCATAATGGACACAGAGACATACACACTACCTTCATAGTGGACACAGAGACATACACACTACCTATAACACAGAGACATACACACTACCTTCATAGTGGACACAGAGACATACACACTACCTTCATAGTGGACACAGAGACATACACACTACCTTCATAGTGGACACAGAGACATACATACACTACCTTCATAATGGACACAGAGACATACACACTACCTTCATAGTGGACACAGAGACATACACACTACCTTCATAGTGGACACAGAGACATACACACTACCTTCATAATGGACACAGAGACATACACACTACCTTCATAGTGGACACAGAGACATACACACTACCTTCATAGTGGACACAGAGACATACACACTACCTTCATAGTGGACACAGAGACATACACACTACCTTCATAGTGGACACAGAGACATACACACTACCTATAACACAGAGACATACACACTACCTTCATAGTGGACACAGAGACATACACACTACCTTCATAGTGGACACAGAGACATACACACTACCTTCATAGTGGACACAGAGACATACACACTACCTTCATAGTGGACACAGAGACATACACACTACCTATAACACAGAGACATACCTACTACCTTCATAGTGGACACAGAGACATACACACTACCTTCATAGTGGACACAGAGACATACACACTACCTATAACACAGAGACATACACACTACCTTCATAGTGGACACAGAGACATACACACTACCTTCATAGTGGACACAGAGACATACACACTACCTATAACACAGAGACATACACACTACCTTCATAGTGGACACAGAGACATACACACTACCTTCATAATGGACACAGAGACATACACACTACCTTCATAGTGGACACAGAGACATACACACTACCTATAACACAGAGACATACACACTACCTTCATAGTGGACACAGAGACATACACACTACCTTCATAGTGGACACAGAGACATACACACTACCTTCATAGTGGACACAGAGACATACACACTACCTTCATAATGGACACAGAGACATACACACTACCTTCATAGTGGACACAGAGACATACACACTACCTTCATAGTGGACACAGAGACATACACACTACCTTCATAATGGACACAGAGACATACACACTACCTTCATAGTGGACACAGAGACATACACACTACCTTCATAGTGGACACAGAGACATACACACTACCTTCATAGTGGACACAGAGACATACACACTACCTATAACACAGAGACATACACACTACCTTCATAGTGGACACAGAGACATACACACTACCTTCATAGTGGACACAGAGACATACACACTACCTATAACACAGAGACATACACACTACCTTCATAGTGGACACAGAGACATACACACTACCTTCATAGTGGACACAGAGACATACACACTACCTTCATAGTGGACACAGAGACATACACACTACCTTCATAGTGGACACAGAGACATACACACTACCTTCATAGTGGACACAGAGACATACAAACTACCTATAACACAGAGACATACACACTACCTTCATAGTGGACACAGAGACATACACACTACCTTCATAGTGGACACAGAGACATACACACTACCTATAACACAGAGACATACACACTACCTTCATAGTGGACACAGAGACATACACACTACCTTCATAGTGGACACAGAGACATACACACTACCTTCATAGTGGACACAGAGACATACACACTACCTTCATAATGGACACAGAGACATACACACTACCTTCATAGTGGACACAGAGACATACACACTACCTATAACACAGAGACATACACACTACCTTCATAGTGGACACAGAGACATACACACTACCTTCATAGTGGACACAGAGACATACACACTACCTTCATAGTGGACACAGAGACATACACACTACCTATAACACAGAGACATACACACTACCTTCATAGTGGACACAGAGACATACACACTACCTTCATAGTGGACACAGAGACATACACACTACCTTCATAGTGGACACAGAGACATACACACTACCTATAACACAGAGACATACACACTACCTTCATAGTGGACACAGAGACATACACACTACCTTCATAGTGGACACAGAGACATACACACTACCTTCATAGTGGACACAGAGACATACACACTACCTTCATAGTGGACACAGAGACATACACACTACCTATAACACAGAGACATACACACTACCTTCATAGTGGACACAGAGACATACACACTACCTTCATAGTGGACACAGAGACATACACACTACCTTCATAGTGGACACAGAGACATACACACTACCTTCATAGTGGACACAGAGACATACACACTACCTATAACACAGAGACATACACACTACCTTCATAGTGGACACAGAGACATACACACTACCTATAACACAGAGACATACACACTACCTTCATAATGGACACAGAGACATACACACTACCTTCATAGTGGACACAGAGACATACACACTACCTTCATAGTGGACACAGAGACATACACACTACCTTCATAGTGGACACAGAGACATACACACTACCTTCATAGTGGACACAGAGACATACACACTACCTTCATAGTGGACACAGAGACATACACACTACCTTCATAGTGGACACAGAGACATACACACTACCTTCATAGTGGACACAGAGACATACACACTACCTTCATAGTGGACACAGAGACATACACACTACCTATAACACAGAGACATTACATACAAAATGGTGTCTGAGAGTTCCATTTGTTTTCACAGACATTTTGGAGAACTGCCAGGCTTGGCGTCTATACGCTCATATGGCTTGTATTGTTTTAAATAATAGATCATGAACTGAGATCAATGTTGTGATGTCATCCTTTTCCCCTCTGACCTGTCCGCGTTCTCTACTCCAGACACTCCCCTGCTTGTTGTGATGTCATCCTTTTCCCCTCTGACCTGTCCGCGTTCTCTACTCCAGACACTCCCCTGCTTGTTGTGATGTCATCCTTTTCCCCACTGACCTGTCCGCGTTCTCTACTCCAGACACTCCCCTGCTTGTTGTGATGTCATCCTTTTCCCCTCTGACCTGTCCGCGTTCTCTACTCCAGACACTCCCTGCTTGTTGTGATGTCATCCTTTTCCCCTCTGACCTGTCCGCGTTCTCTACTCCAGACACTCCCTGCTTGTTGTGATGTCATCCTTTTCCCCTCTGACCTGTCCGCGTTCTCTACTCCAGACACTCCCCTGCTTGTTGTGATGTCATCCTTTTCCCTCTGACCTGTCCGCGTTCTCTACTCCAGACACTCCCCTGCTTGTTGTGATGTCATCCTTTTCCCCTCTGACCTGTCCGCGTTCTCTACTCCAGACACTCCCCTGCTTGTTGTGATGTCATCCTTTTCCCCTCTGACCTGTCCGCGTTCTCTACTCCAGACACTCCCCTGCTTGTTGTGATGTCATCCTTTTCCCCTCTGACCTGTCCGTGTTCTCTACTCCAGACACTCCCCTGCTTGTAAGGAGCAGCAGTGAATCAGCTCTCAGCCCCCCAGTGGAGACGTCACAGCCCCCGCAGCCTCAGGAGCCCAACGACAGGCCTGGCCCTGAACCCCCCACGGTAAGATCTATTACAGTACCTACACCCAGCCCTACTGTAACTACCCTACCATACCCTACCATAACCCAGCCCTACTGTAACTACCCTACCATACCCTACCATAACCCAGCCCTACTGTAACTACCCTACCATACCATACCCTAACCCAGCCCTACTGTAACTACCCTACCATACCATACCCTAACCCAGCCCTACTGTAACTACCATACCATACCATACCCTAACCCAGCCCTACTGTAACTACCATACCCTACCCTAACCCAGCCCTACTGTAACTACCATACCCTAACCCAGCCCTACTGTAACTACCATACCATACCCTACCCTAACCCAGCCCTACTGTAACTACCATACCCTAACCCAGCCCTACTGTAACTACCATACCATACCCTACCCTAACCCAGCCCTACTGTAACTACCCTACCATACCATACCCTAACCCAGCCCTACTGTAACTACCCTACCATACCATACCCTAACCCAGCCCTACTGTAACTACCATACCCTACCCTAACCCAGCTCTACTGTAACTACCCTACCATACCATACCCTAACCCAGCCCTACTGTAACTACCATACCATACCCTACCCTAACCCAGCCCTACTGTAACTACCCTACCATACCCTACCCTAACCCAGCCCTACTGTAACTACCCTACCTACACCCAGCCCTACTGTAACTACCCTACCATACCATACCCTAACCCAGCCCTACTGTAACTACCATACCCTACCTAACCCAGCCCTACTGTAACTACCCTACCACACCCTACCCAAACCCAGCCCTACTGTAACTACCATACCCTAACCCAGCCCTACTGTAACTACCCTACCATACCCTACCTACACCCAGCCCTACTGTAACTACCCTACCCTACCATACCCTACCCTAACCCAGCCCTACTGTAACTACCCTACCATACCATACCTACTACCCTAACCCAGCCCTACTGTAACTACCATACCATACCCTAACCCAGCCCTACTGTAACTACCATACCATACCCTACCCTAACCCAGCCCTACTGTAACTACCATACCCTAACCCAGCCCTACTGTAACTACCCTACCATACCATACCCTAACCCAGCCCTACTGTAACTACCATACCATACCCTACCCTAACCCAGCCCTACTGTAACTACCCTACCATACCATACCCTAACCCAGCCCTACTGTAACTACCATACCCTAACCCAGCCCTACTGTAACTACCCTACCATACCCTACCCTAACCCAGCCCTACTGTAACTACCATACCATACCCTAACCCAGCCCTACTGTAACTACCCTACCATACCCTACCCTAACCCAGCCCTACTGTAACTACCATACCCTACCCTAACCCAGCCCTACTGTAACTACCATACCATACCCTACCCTAACCCAGCCCTACTGTAACTACCCTACCCTAACCCAGCCCTACTGTAACTACCATACCCTAACCCAGCCCCTACTGTAACTACCATACCCTACCCTACCCTAACCCAGCCCTACTGTAACTACCCTACCATACCCTACCCTAACCCAGCCCTACTGTAACTACCATACCCTACCCTAACCCAGCCCTACTGTAACTACCATACCATACCCTACCCTAACCCAGCCCTACTGTAACTACCCTACCATACCATACCCTAACCCAGCCCTACTGTAACATCCCTACCATACCATACCCTAACCCAGCCCTACTGTAACTACCATACCCTAACCCAGCCCTACTGTAACTACCCTACCATACCATACCCTAACCCAGCCCTACTGTAACTACCCTACCATACCATACCCTAACCCAGCCCTACTGTAACTAACCTACCATACCATACCCCCTAACCCAGCCCTACTGTAACTACCCTACCATACCATACCCTAACACAGCCCAACTGTAACTACCCTACCCTACCATACCATACCCTAACCCAGCCCTACTGTAACTACCCTACCATACCATACCCTAACCCAGCCCTACTGTAACTACCCTACCATACCCTAAACCCAGCCCTACTGTAACTACCCTACCATACCATACCCTAACCCAGCCCTACTGTAACTACCATACCCTAACCCAGCCCTACTGTAACTACCCTACCATACCATACCCTAACCCAGCCCTACTGTAACTACCATACCATACCCTAACCCAGCCCTACTGTAACTACCCTACCATACCATACCCTAACCCAGCCCACTACCCTACCATACCCTAACCCAGCCCTACTGTAACTACCCTACCATACCATACCCTAACCCAGCCCTACTGTAACTTCCATACCATACCCTAACCCAGCCCTACTGTAACTACCATACCCTAACCCAGCCCTACTGTAACTACCCTACCATACCATACCCTAACCCAGCCCTACTGTAACTACCATACCATACCCTAACCCAGCCCTACTAACCCAGCCCTACTGTAACTACCCTACCATACCATACCCTAACCCAGCCCTACTGTAACTACCATACCATACCCTAACCCAGCCCTACTGTAACTACCCTACCATACCATACCCTAACCCAGCCCACTACCCTACCACCCTATACCCTAACCCAGCCCTACTGTACCCTAACCCAGCCCTACTGTAACTACCCTACCATACCATACCCTAACCCAGCCCTACTGTAACTTCCATACCATACCCTAACCCAGCCCTACTGTAACTACCCTACCATACCATACCCTAACCCAGCCCTACTGTAACTACCCTACCATACCATACCCTAACCCAGCCCTACTGTAACTACCATACCCTAACCCAGCCCTACTGTAACTACACTACCATACCATACCCTAACCCAGCCCTACTGTAACTACCATACCCTAACCCAGCCCTACTGTAACTACCCTACCATACCATACCCTAACCCAGCCCTACTGTAACTACCCTACCATACCATACCCTAACCCAGCCCTACTGTAACTACCCTACCATACCATACCCTAACCCAGCCCTACTGTAACTACCCTACCCTAACCCAGCCCTACTGTAACTACCCTACCATACCATACCATACCCTAACCCAGCCCTACTGTAACTACCATACCCCCTAACCCAGCCCTACTGTAACTACCCTACCATACCATACCCTAACCCAGCCCTACTGTAACTACCCTACCATACCATACCCTAACCCAGCCCTACTGTAACTACCCTACCATACCATACCCTAACCCAGCCCTACTGTAACTACCCTACCATACCATACCCTAACCCAGCCCTACTGTAACTACCCATACCCCCTAACCCAGCCCTACTGTAACTACCCTACCATACCCTAACCCAGCCCTACTGTAACTACCATACCCTAACCCAGCCCTACTGTAACTACCCTACCATACCATACCCTAACCCAGCCCTACTGTAACTACCATACCATACCCTAACCCAGCCCTACTGTAACTACTCCCTACCATACCCTAACCCAGCCCTACTGTAACTACCATCCCCTAACCCAACCCTACAGTAACTACCCTACCATACCCTAACCCAGCCCTACTGTAACTACCATACCCTAACCCAGCCCTACTGTAACTACCCTACCATACCATACCCTAACCCGGCCCTACTGTAACTACCCTACCATACCATACCCTAACCCAGCCCTACTGTAACTACCCTACCATACCATACCCTAACCCAGCCCTACTGTAACTACCCTACCATACCATACCCTAACCCAGCCCTACTGTAACTTCCATACCCTAACCCAGCCCTACTGTAACTACCATACCCCCTAACCCAGCCCGACTGTAACTACCCTACCATACCCTAACCCAGCCCTACTGTAACTACCCTACCATACCATACCCTAACCCAGCCCTGCTGTAACTACCATACCATACCCCCTAACCCAGCCCTACTGTAACTACCCTACCATACCATACCCTAACCCAGCCCTACTGTAACTACCCTACCCTAACCCAGCCCTACTGTAACTACCCTACCATACCATACCCTAACCCAGCCCTACTGTAACTACCATACCCTAACCCAGCCCTACTGTAACTACCCTACCATACCATACCCTAACCCAGCCCTACTGTAACTACCCTACCATACCATACCCCTAACCCAGCCCTACTGTAACTACCCTACTGTAACTACCCTACCATACCCTACTAACCCTAAACCCAGCCCTACTGTAACTACCCTACCCTAAACCCAGCCCTACTGTAACTACCCTACCATACCATACCCTAACCCAGCCCTACTGTAACTACCCTACCCTAACCCAGCCCTACTGTAACTACCCTACCATACCATACCCTAACCCAGCCCTACTGTAACTACCCCATACCCTAACCCAGCCCTACTGTAACTACCCTACCATACCATACCCTAACCCAGCCCTACTGTAACTACCCTACCCTAACCCAGCCCTACTGTAACTACCATACCCTAACCCATACCCTACCATACCCTAACCCAGCCCTACTGTAACTACCCTACCATACCCTACCCTAACCCAGCCCTACTGTAACTACCCTACCATACCCTAACCCAGCCCTACTGTAACTACCCTACCATACCATACCCTAACCCAGCCCTACTGTAACTACCCTATCCCTAACCCAGCCCTACTGTAACTACCCTACTATACCCTACCCTAACCCAGCCCTACTGTAACTACCCTACCATACCCTAACCCAGCCCTACTGTAACTACCCTACTATACCCTACCCTAACCCAGCCCTACTGTAACTACCCTACCATACCCTACCCTAACCCAGCCCTACTGTAACTACCCTACCATACCATACCCTAACCCAGCCCTACTGTAACTACCCTACCATACCATACCCTAACCCAGCCCTACTGTAACTACCCTACCATACCATACCCTAACCCAGCCCTACTGTAACTACCCTACTATACCCTACCCTAACCCAGCCCTACTGTAACTACCCTACCATACTACCCCTACTGTAACTACCATACCCCCTAACCCAGCCCTACTGTAACTACCCTACTGTAACTACCCTACCCTAACCCAGCCCTACTGTAACTACCCTACCATACCCTACCCTAACCCAGCCCTACTGTAACTACCCTACCATACCCTAACCCAGCCCTACTGTAACTACCCTACCATACCATACCCTAACCCAGCCCTACTGTAACTACCCTACCATACCCTAACCCAGCCCTACTGTAACTACCCTACCATACCATACCCCTAACCCAGCCCTACTGTAACTACCCTATCCTAACCCGGCCCTACTGTAACTACCCTACTATACCCTACCCTAACCCCCCCTACCCTAACCCAGCCCTACTGTAACTACCCTACCCATACCCTACCCTAACCCAGCCCTACTGTAACTACCCTACCATACCCTAACCCAGCCCTACTGTAACTACCCTACCATACCATACCCTAACCCAGCCCTACTGTAACTACCCTATCCTAACCCGGCCCTACTGTAACTACCCTACTATACCCTAACCCAACGACAGGCCCAAACCAGTTTTAAAGGCTATTCAACTCCGACACGGAAGGAGATGACTTCAGTGGTTTCAGTGCACAGGAGGAGGAAGACAGTGACCAATGACTTTCTTGGTAGGCTACTGTTTAATGTTTGTTACAAGCCGTGTTTCGTTTAAAGGCTGTGTAAAGTTCATTTGTTTCAATGTACCGGTGCGGCTTATTTATGTACAAAATACATTTTTTTATTTTTATTCAGTGGGTGCGGTTTATATTCAGGTGCGCTTAATAGTCCAGAAATTACGGTAAATACCAGGCACACTGTATACACACACCCTTACTGTCTTACACACACACACACACACACACACACACACACACACACACACCTCATCCGTCACACACGTGACAGATGACAGATCATACCAGAAGTCCATGTATACTGAACAGAAAACATAAACGCAACATGCAACAATGTCAATGATTTTACTGAGTTACAGTTCGTAAAAGGAAATCAGTCAGTTTAAATAAATCCATTAGGCCGTTATCTATGGATTTCAGATGACCGGGCAGGGGCTCAGCCAAGGGTGGGCCTGGGAGGATATAGGCCCACCCACTACGGAGCCAGGCCCAGGCCATAATATATAATATTTTCTATAATATTTTCATATGTAAAAAATAGTCAAAAGTAACTCAATAAAATAACTATAATGAGGCTATATACAGGGAGTACCATTACTGAGTCAATGTGCGGGGGTACAGGTTAGTAATGAGGCTATATACAGGGAGTACCATTACTGAGTCAATGTGCGGGGATACAGGTTAGTAATGAGGCTATATACAGGGAGTACCATTACTGAGTCAATGTGCGGGGGTACAGGTTAGTAATGAGGCTATATACAGGGAGTACCATTACTGAGTCAATGTGTGGGGGTACAGGTTAGTAATGAGGCTATATACAGGGAGTACCATTACTGAGTCAATGTGCGGGGTACAGGTTAGTAATGAGGCTATATACAGGAGTACCATTACTGAGTCAATGTGCGGGGATACAGGTTAGTAATGAGGCTATATACAGGGAGTACCATTACTGAGTCAATGTGCGGGGATACAGGTTAGTAATGAGGCTATATACAGGGAGTACCATTACTGAGTCAATGTGCGGGGTACAGGTTAGTAATGAGGCTATATACAGGGAGTACCATTACTGAGTCAATATGGGAGTACCATTACTGAGTCAATGGGGGGGATACAGGTTAGTAGTAATGAGTCAATGTGCGGGGGGTACAGGTTAGTAATGAGGCTATCAATGGCTATATACAGGGAGTACCATTACTGAGTCAATGTGAAGGGGGGTCAGGTTACTAATGAGGCTATATACAGGGAGTACCATTACTGAGTCAATGTGCGGGGATACAGGTTAGTAATGAGGCTATATACAGGGAGTACCATTACTGAGTCAATGTGCGGGGGTACAGGTTAGTAATGAGGCTATATACAGGGAGTACCATTACTGAGTCAATGTGCGCGGGGTACAGGTTAGTAATGAGGCTATATACAGGGAGTACCATTACTGAGTCAATGTGCGGGGGTACAGGTTAGTAATGAGGCTATATACAGGGAGTACCATTACTGAGTCAATGTGCGGGGTACAGGTTAGTAATGAGGCTATATACAGGGAGTACCATTACTGAGTCAATGTGCGGGGGTACAGGTTAGTAATGAGGCTATATACAGGGGAGTACCATTACTGAGTCAATGTGCGGGGGATACAGGTTAGTAATGAGGCTATATACAGGGAGTACCATTACTGAGTCAATGTGCGGGGGGTACAGGTTAGTAATGAGGCTATATACAGGGAGTACCATTACTGAGTCAATGTGCGGGGGTACAGGTTAGCCGAGGTCATTTGTACATGTAGGTAGGGGTAAAGTGACTGTGCATAGATAATAAACAACGAGTAGCAGCAGTTTAAAAACAAATGGAAGGTGGGGTCACTGACACTGTCACCAGCAAAGCACCCCCACACCATCACACCTCCTCCATGCTTCACGGTGGGAACCAATAATGCAGAGATCATCCGTTCACCAACTCTGCGTCTCACAAAGACACGGCCGTTGGAACCATAAATCTCAAATTTGGACTCGTCAGTCCAAAGGACAGATTTCCACCAAGTCTCTTCTTCTTTGGTAGACTGGAAGCAGCAGGAGTGTGGGGAAGACTGGGGAAAATAACCACCAAAACAACTCAGGTTAATGTGGAATGAACACACAAACAGAAAGCAGTGGAACAGGAAGAGGACAAAGGAGACAGAAGTTGATATAATAGGAGGAGTGAAGAAGCCAGGAAATGGATGTTTCACACCCAGTCAGTGTTCTGTCCCCTCCCTTCCTCTCTGTTGATGGAATGTTAAGGGGGAGTTCCAGAACACTGACACAGCTCTAAGGGAGTGTTGGTTGGACATTTTGCCTGGGTTCTGTGTGATGCTACTGTCACCTAGTGAGTCAAGGCTTCCTGAAACCAGAAGGGGGGGAGCAGGATGGTGAGGAGAAGGATGGAGGAGGTTGGAGAAGGGAGAGGGAGGTTAGCGGAGTGGAGGGTGTTGGAGAGGGTGGAGTGAGACGTGGAGGGGAAGGAATGACAAAGGTGGAAGGGAAGGCATGACAGAAAGGTGGATGGGAAGGAATGACAGAAAGGAGGAGGGGAAGGAATGACAAAGGTGGAGGGGAAGGAATGACAGAAAGGTGGATGGGAAGGAATGACAGAAAGGAGGAGGGGAAGGAATGACAAAGGTGGAGGGGAAGGAATGACACAAAGGTGGAGGGGAAGGAATGACAAAGGTGGAGGGGAAGGAATGACAGAAAGGTGGATGGGAAGGAATGACAGAAAGGAGGAGGGGAAGGAATGACAAAGGTGGAGGGGAAGGAATGACAGAAAGGTGGATGGGAAGGAATGACAGAAAGGAGGAGGGGAAGGAATGACAAAGGTGGAGGGGAAGGAATGACAAAGGTGGAGGGGAAGGAATGACAGAAAGGTGTTCTCTCTCCATCCCTGTTCTCTCTTCCTCTCTCTCCATCCCTCCTCTCTCTCCATCCCTCTTCTCTCTCCATCCCTCTTCTCTCTCCATCCCTCTTCTATCTCCATCCCTGTTCTCTCTCCATCCCTGTTCTCTCTCCATCCCTCTTCTCTCTCCATCCCTCTTCTATCTCCATCCCTCTTCTCTCTCCATCCCTCTTCTCTCTCCATCCCTCTTCTATCTCCATCCCTATTCTCCATCCCTGTTCTCTCTCCATCCCTCTTCTCTCTCCATCCCTCTTCTCTCTCCCTCCTCTCTCTCCATCCCTCTTCTCTCTCCATCCCTGTTCTCTCTCCATCCCTCTTCTCTCTCCATCCCTCTTCTCTCTCCATCCCTCTTCTATCTCCATCCCTCTTCTCTCCATCCATCCCTCCTCTCTCTCTCCATCCCTCTTCTCTCTCCATCCCTCTTCTCTCTCCATCCCTCTTCTATCTCCATCCCTCTTCTCTCTCCATCCCTGTTCTCTCTCCATCCCTCTTCTCTCTCCATCCCTCTTCTCTCTCCATCCCTCTTCTATCTCCATCCCTCTTCTCTCTCCATCCCTCTTCTCTCTCCCTCATCCCTCTTCTCTCTCCATCCCTCTTCTCTCTCCATCCCTCTTCTCTCTCCATCCCTCTTCTCTCTCCATCCCTCTTCTCTCTCCATCCCTCTTCTCTCTCCATCCCTCTTCTCTCTCCATCCCTCTTCTCTCTCCATCCCTGTTCTCTCTTCCTCTCTCTCCATCCCTCCTCTCTCTCCATCCCTCTTCTCTCTCCATCCCTGTTCTCTCTCCATCCCTCTTCTCTCTCCATCCCTGTTCTCTCTTCCTCTCTCTCCATCCCTCCTCTCTCTCCATCCCTCTTCTCTCTCCATCCCTCTTCTATCTCCATCCCTCTTCTCTCTCCATCCCTCTTCTCTCTCCATCCCTCTTCTATCTCCATCCCTCTTCTCTCTCCATCCCTGTTCTCTCTCCATCCCTCTTCTCTCTCCATCCCTGTTCTCTCTTCCTCTCTCTCCATCCCTCCTCTCTCTCCATCCCTCTTCTCTCTCCATCCCTGTTCTCTCTCCATCCCTCTTCTCTCTCCATCCCTGTTCTCTCTTCCTCTCTCTCCATCCCTCCTCTCTCTCCATCCCTCTTCTCTCTCCATCCCTCTTCTATCTCCATCCCTCTTCTCTCTCCATCCCTCTTCTCTCTCCATCCCTCTTCTCTCTCCATCCCTCTTCTCTCTCCATCCCTCTTCTCTCTCCATCCCTCTTCTCTCTCCATCCCTGTTCTCTCTCCATCCCTCTTCTCTCTCCATCCCTGTTCTCTCTCCATCCCTGTTCTCTCTCCATCCCTGTTCTCCATCCCTCTTCTCTCTCCATCCCTGTTCTCTCTCCATCCCTCTTCTCTCTCCATCCCTGTTCTCTCTCCATCCCTCTTCTCTCTCCATCCCTGTTCTCCATCCCTGTTCTCTCTCCATCCCTCTTCTCTCTCCATCCCTCTTCTCCCTCTCCATCCCTCTTCTCTCTCCATCCCTCTTCTCTCTCCATCCCTCTTCTCTCTCCATCCCTCTTCTCTCTCCATCCCTCTTCTCTCTCCATCCCTCTTCTCTCTCCATCCCTCTTCTCTCTCCATCCCTCTTCTCTCTCCATCCCTGTTCTCCATCCCTCTTCTCTCTCCATCCCTCTTCTCTCTCCATCCCTGTTCTCTCTCCATCCCTGTTCTCTCTCCATCCCTGTTCTCTCTCCATCCCTGTTCTCTCCATCCCTCTTCTCTCTCCATCCCTCTTCTCTCTCCATCCCTCTTCTCTCTCCATCCCTCTTCTCTCTCCATCCCTCTTCTCTCTCCATCCCTCTTCTCTCTCCATCCCTCTTCTCTCTCCATCCCTCTTCTCTCTCCATCCCTCTTCTCTCTCCATCCCTCTTCTATCTCCATCCCTCTTCTATCTCCATCCCTGTTCTCTCTCCATCCCTCTTCTCTCTCCATCCCTCTTCTCTCTTCCTCTCTCTCCATCCCTCTTCTCTCTCCATCCCTCTTCTCTCTCATCCCTCTTCTATCTCCATCCCTCTTCTCTCTCCATCCCTCTTCTCTCTCCATCCCTCTTCTATCTCCATCCCTCTTCTCTCTCCATCCCTCTTCTCTCTCCATCCCTCTTCTCTCTCCATCCCTCTTCTCTCTCCATCCCTATTCTATCTCCATCCCTATTCTATCTCCATCCCTCTTCTCTCTCCATCCCTCTTCTCTCTCCATCCCTCTTCTCTCTCCATCCCTCTTCTCTCTCCATCCCTCTTCTCTCTCCATCCCTCTTCTCTCTCCATCCCTCTTCTCTCTCCATCCCTATTCTCCCATCCCTGTTCTCTCTCATCCCTCTTCTATCTCCATCCCTATTCTCCATCCCTCTTCTCTCTCCATCCCTCTTCTATCTCCATCCCTATTCTCCATCCCTGTTCTCTCTCCATCCCTGTTCTCTCTCCATCCCTCTTCTCTCTCCATCCCTCTTCTCTCTCCATCCCTCTTCTCTCTCCATCCCTCTTCTATCTCCATCCCTCTTCTATCTCCATCCCTCTTCTCTCTCCATCCCTCTTCTCTCTCCATCCCTCTTCTATCTCCATCCCTATTCTCCATCCCTGTTCTCTCTCCATCCCTCTTCTATCTCCATCCCTATTCTCCATCCCTCTTCTCTCTCCATCCCTCTTCTATCTCCATCCCTATTCTCCATCCCTGTTCTCTCTCCATCCCTGTTCTCTCTCCATCCCTCTTCTCTCTCCATCCCTCTTCTCTCTTCCATCCCTCTCTCCATCCCTCTTCTCTCTCCATCCCTCTTCTCTCTCCATCCCTCTTCTCTCTCCATCCCTCTTCTCTCTCCATCCCTGTTCTCTCTCCATCCCTCTTCTCTCTCCATCCCTCTTCTCTCTCCATCCCTCTTCTCTCTCCATCCCTGTTCTCTCTCCATCCCTCTTCTATCTCCATCCCTGTTCTCTCTCCATCCCTCCTCTCTCTCTCTCATTCAGTCATACTATTATTATGTCCACTTCCTAACTTCACTCAGAACTTCCAGGTTTCCAGTTTGATAATAAGTAGATCATATAATCACGAGGCTACTTCATTTTCTCTGTATAAGTCACTATGATGGTGAATAAGAAATAGTTATTTGTTTCTTAAGTTGTGCTGATCCTCTATTTTTCCCTCAAGAGCCAATTAACACTCTGAGTTGTGTTTACCTCTGGGTTCTGGTGTTGTCTGTGGCTCTGTGACATCATGATCTCTAGAGTACTCAGCAGAGCTCTGTGACATCATGATCTCTAGAGTACTCAGCAGAGCTCTGTGACATCATTATCTCTAGAGTACTCAGCAGAGCTCTGTGACATCATGATCTCTAGAGTACTCAGCAGAGCTCTGTGACATCATTATCTCTAGAGTACTCAGTAGAGCTCTGTGACATCATGATCTCTAGAGTACTCAGTAGAGCTCTGTGACATCATGATCTCTAGAGTACTCAGTAGAGCTCTGTGACATCATGATCTCTAGAGTACTCAGCAGAGCTCTGTGACATCATGATCTCTAGAGTACTCAGCAGAGCTCTGTGACATCATTATCTCTAGAGTACTCAGCAGAGCTCTGTGACATCATGATCTCTAGAGTACTCAGCAGAGCTCTGTGACATCATGATCTCTAGAGTAAAGCCAGTTTAAGACCCGTTAGAAGCCAAGCAGTTTACTGGGAGCCCTGGGTAGAGGAGCTCTGTCGGGTCACCAGAACTGAACTGATGGCTTAGGGGGAGAGCAAGAGGGAGATTAATGGAGTGGGGGATAGAGGGAGAGAGAGTGGGGGATAGAGGGAGAGAGAGTGAGGGATAGAGGGATGTATATAGGGAGAGAGAGTGAGGGATAGAGGGAGAGAGAGTGAGGGATAGAGGGATGTATATAGGGAGAGAGAGTGAGGGATAGAGGGAGAGAGAGTGAGGGAGAGAGAGTGAGGGATAGAGGGAGAGAGAGTGAGGGATAGAGGGATGTATATAGGGAGAGAAAGTGTGGGATAGAGGGAGAGAGAGTGAGGGATAGAGAGTGAGGGATAGAGGGAGAGATAGTGAGGGATAGAGGGAAGTAAATAGGGAGAGAGAGTGAGGGATAGAGGGAGAGAGAGTGAGGGATAGAGGGAGAGAGAGTGAAGGATAGAGGGAAGTAAATAGGGAGAGAGAGTGAGGGATAGAGGGAGAGAGAGAAAGGGATAGAGGGAAGTAAAAAGGGAGAGAGGGAGAGAGAGTGAGGGATATAGGGAGAGAGAGGGATAGAGGGAAGGATAGAGGGAGGGAGAGCGAGGGAGAAAGGGAGAGAGAGCGAGGGAGAAAGGGAGAGAGAGGGGGATAGAGGGAGAGAGTGAGGGAAAAAGGGAGAGAAAGCGAGGGAGAAAGGGAGAGAGTGAAGGAGAAAGGGAAAGAGAGAGGGGGGATAGAGGGAGAGAGAGAGGGGGATAGGGAGGGAGAGAGTGAGGGAGAGAAATAGGGAGAGAGTGAGTGAAGGAGAAAGGAGAGAGAGCGAGGGAGAAAAGGAGAGAGAGCGAGGGAGAAAGGGAGAGAGAGCGAGGGAGAAAAGGAGAGAGAGCGAGGGAGAAAGGGAGAGAGAGCGAGGGAGAAAGGGAGAGAGAGCGAGGGAGAAAAGGAGAGAGAGCGAGGGAGAAAGGGAGAGAGAGCGTGGGAGAAAGGGAGAGAGAGCGTGGGAGAAAGGGAGAGAGAGCGAGGGAGAAAGGGAGAGAGAGTGAGGGATAGAGGGATGTATATAGGGAGAGAAAGTGAGGGATAGAGGGAGAGAGAGTGAGGGATAGAGGGAAGTAAATAGGGAGAGAGAGTGAGGGATAGAGGGAGAGAGAGTGAAGGATAGAGGGAAGTAAATAGGGAGAGAGAGTGAGGGATAGAGGGAGAGAGAGAAAGGGATAGAGGGAAGTATATAGGGAGAGAGAGTGAGGGATAGAGGGAGAGAGAGAAATGGATAGAGGGAAGTATATAGGGAGAGAGAGTGAGGGATAGAGGGAGAGAGAGAAATGGATAGAGGGAAGTATATAGGGTGAGGGAGAGAGAGTGAGGGATATAGGGAGAGAGAGGGATAGAGGGAAGGATAGAGGGAGGGAGAGCGAGGGAGAAAGGGAGAGAGAGCGAGGGAGAAAGGGAGAGAGAGCGAGGGAGAAAGGGAGAGAGAGCGAGGGAAAAAGGGAGAGAGAGCGAGGGAGAAAGGGAGAAAGGGAGAGAGCGAGGGAGAAAGGGAGAGAGAGCGAGGGAGAAAGGGAGAGAGAGCGAGGGAGAAAGGGAGAGAGAGCGAGGGAGAAAGGAGAGAGAGCGAGGGAGAAGAGCGGGGAGAAAGGGAGAGAGAGCGAGGGAGAAAGGAGAGAGAGAGCGAGGGAGAAAGGGAGAGAGAGCAAGGGAGAAAGGGAGAGAGAGCGAGGGAGAAAGGGAGACAGAGCGAGGGAGAAAGGGAGAGAGAGCAAGGGAGAAAGGGAGAGAGAGCGAGGGAGAAAGGGAGAGAGAGCGTTAGAGGAACAATGTTAATTGGGGGTTTGTGAATGAAAGGCTGATCGATTAAGCATAGAACCATTTTAATTTGAACACAGACTTGGTCGCTGGGTGTTTGACGTAGGCCTATATATTTATTCATCTGTAGTCTCTAGGTGATAGGTGTTTGATAGTTGTGGTCTAGTAGGTAAGACCTATATATTTATTAATCTGTAGTCTCTAGGTGATGGGTGTTTGATAGTTGTGGTCTAGTAGGTAAGACCTAGATATTTATTCATCTGTAGTCTCTAGGTGATAGGTGTTTGATAGTTGTGGTCTAGTAGGTAAGACCTATATATTTATTAATCTGTAGTCTCTAGGTGATGGGTGTTTGATAGTTGTGGTCTAGTAGGTAAGACCTAGATATTTATTCATCTATAGTCTCGAGGTGTAGACTAAGGCAGTCGTTTTAACCTCTCCTCGGGGACCCCCAGCCGTTCTGTAGATTTGATATTTTCCATAGCAACTAATTATCAAGCCCTTGATTAGGTGAATCAGGCGAGCTAATTCAGGGGTAAAACTAATGTGTGAATCCGGGGGTCTCCAAGGAGAAGTTTGAGAAGGTAGGTGTTGATGTATCCATTGTGGTTCCAACTGTATCTAGTAGCAGACCTGTTAGCTAAGATGTGTAGTAGACAGTTTGACGCAGGTCTTTTTTTGATTGGTCGTTGCTAGGTGATTGATGTAGGTGTATTTATTTGTCCATCGTGTTCCAGTTGGTGTTTGACGTAGATATTTATTTATCTGATGTGGTTCCGGCAGCACCTCAGGTCACCTCAGGTCATTAGGACTCCGGTCCCCTAGGGGCGCTGTCTCCTCTGTCTCAGTCTCTCAGCACACTAATTGGACTGGGAGTATTTACTGATCTCTCTTAACCCTCTGGGGTTAATACAGGAACACAATAGTGTTATTGTAAGTGCTTTAGCTAACACTGTAAATCAACTCCTGTGGGGAACGGTGAGGTTGTGTGAGGACCAAGCTGTGTTGATGTCAGTGTAGATGTTTATGGTGTGTGTGTGTAAGGTAAGACATGAAACTCATGAACAAATATCAGTCATGCCTTTTTTTAGGAGACCCCCAGCCTCTAGACATGGTGCAGACCCCCAGCCTCTAGACATGGTTCAGATCCCCAGCCTCTAGACATGGTTCAGACCCCCAGCCTCTAGACATGGTTCAGACCCCCAGCCCCTAGACATGGTTCAGACCCCCAGCCTCTAGACATGGTTCAGATCCCCAGCCTCTAGACATGGTTCAGACTCCCAGCCTCTAGACATGGTTCAGATCCCCAGCCTCTAGACATGGTTCAGACCCCCAGCCTCTAGACATGGTTCAGACCCCCAGCCTCTAGACATGGTTCAGACCCCCAGCCTCTAGACATGGTGCAGACCCCCAGCCTCTTGACATGGTTCAGACCCCCAGCCTCTAGAAATGGTTCAGACCCCCAGCCTCTGGACATGGTTCAGACCCCCCCAGCCTCTAGACATGGTTCAGACCCCAGCCTCTAGACATGGTTCAGACCCCCAGCCTCTAGACATGGTTCAGACCCCCAGCCTCTGGACATGGTTCAGACCCCCAGCCTCTAGACATGGTTCAGACCCCCAGCCTCTAGACATGGTTCAGACCCCCAGCCTCTAGACATGGTTCAGACCCCCAGCCTCTGGACATGGTTCAGACCCCCAGCCTCTAGACATGGTTCAGACCCCCAGCCTCTGGACATGGTTCAGACCCCCAGCCTCTAGACATGGTTCAGACCTCCAACCTCTAGACATGGTTCAGACCCCCAGCCTCTAGACATGGTTCAGACCCCCAGCCTCTGGACATGGTTCAGACCCCCAGCCTCTAGACATGGTTCCCCCCAGCCTCTAGACATGGTTCAGACCCCCCCCCAGCCTCTAGACATGGTTCAGACCCCCAGCCTCTAGACATGGTTCAGACCCCAGCCTCTAGACATGGTTCAGACCCCAGCCTCTAGACATGGTTCAGACCCCCAGCCTCTAGACATGGTTCAGACCCCCAGCCTCTAGACATGGTTCAGACCCCCAGCCTCTAGACATGGTTCAGACCCCCAGCCTCTAGACATGGTTCAGACCCCCAGCCTCTAGACATGGTTCAGACCCCCCCCAGCCTCTAGACATGGTTCAGACCCCCAGCCTCTAGACATGGTTCAGACCCCCCCCCCCAGCCTCTAGACATGGTTCAGACCCCAGCCTCTAGACATGGTTCAGACCCCCAGCCTCTAGACATGGTTCAGACCCCCAGCCTCTAGACATGGTTCAGACCCCCAGCCTCTAGACATGGTGCAGACCCCCAGCCTCTAGACATGGTTCAGACTCCCAGCCTCTGGACATGGTTCAGACCCCAGCCTCTAGACATGGTTCAGACCTCCAGCCTCTAGACATGGTTCAGACCCCCAGCCTCTAGACATGGTTCAGACCCCCAGCCTCTAGACATGGTTCAGACCCCCAGCCTCTAGACATGGTTCAGACCCCCAGCCTCTAGACATGGTTCAGACCTCCAACCTCTAGACATGGTTCAGACCCCCCAGCCTCTAGACATGGTTCAGACCCCCAGCCTGGTTCAGACCCCCAGCCTCTAGACATGGTGCAGACCCCCAGCCTCTAGACATGGTTCAGACCCCCAGCCTCTAGACATGGTTCAGACCCCCAGCCTCTAGACATGGTTCAGACCCCCAGCCTCTAGACATGGTTCAGACCCCAGCCTCTAGACATGGTTCAGACCCCCCTCTAGCCATGGTTCTAGACATGGTTTCAGACCCCCCCCCAGCCTCTAGACATGGTTCAGACCCCCAGCCTCTAGACATGGTTCAGACCCCCCCAGCCTCTAGACATGGTTCAGATCCCCAGCCTCTAGACATGGTTCAGACCCCCAGCCTCTAGACATGGTTCAGACCCCCAGCCTCTAGACATGGTTCAGACCCCCAGCCTCTGGACATGGTTCAGACCCCAGCCTCTAGACATGGTTCAGACCCCCAGCCTCTAGACATGGTTCAGACCCCCAGCCTCTAGACATGGTGCAGACCCCCAGCCTCTGGACATGGTTAACTCTTTTCCCTTAGCAGCAGTCTAACAAGGAAACGCTTAGTGAATGACTTCCTTTGTCTTTATTCATATCCCGAATAGAGACTTGTTTTCTATCGGTTTGATTTGACAAAGTGGACAGATGGCTCCAAGTTTAATTTATTATGATCCTTGTTCATGGTTGGCAAGGACATCTGTTTTACTTCATAATGTTTTCAACATAAAGGAGCTTTTCCCTTTAAATAGACACAAAAAGAACAAAACAACAACCAGTTTGTTATTTGATGTGCTAATATCTTGTTGATTTCTTACCAGCAGTAAATGTTGGCTTCCAGCACAAGATTCATGGAGAAACTCTACAGGTTTCACTCGTGCTTTACGGCGCGTGTCGTGTGTACTTTAATGAATATGCTAATCAGTGTGATGATAGACGAGAATTGATCTAGTCCATTAACCCTATTGTAATTAATAGAGAGGGTGGGGGGTGTACTTGAAGACATCAAGTACACCGTCCCAAATGACACCAATATAGTGTACTTATTTTATCCAGGGACCACTTGGATCTCTTGTCAAAAAAGTTGTGCACTTTATCAGGAATAGGGTTCTATTTTAGCCAACCAATCAAATGGACCATCTCCTGTTTGTGTTGTTTCTTTTTGTGTGTGACCAACAACCCTAAATAATTCCCTCTAGTACTTTACCTTAAGAGCGTCCGGGCCTCCAGGTTTCCGTCCTTCAAGGTCAACGAGCAGGTCATTCTGACTGAATACGTGTATATTTCATATACGCTATTACGTTAAAATACATACTTTAGTTGTGTTTTAATGAAGGCCTTGGGGAACATTTAGAATAATATTTTATTTTTATTATTTAAAAAAAATATAACGAAATAGTATTTTATGTTACTGTAAAAACACAATAGTATTTTACGTTACTGTAAAAACACAATAGTATTTTATGTTACTGTAAAAACACAATAGTATTTTACGTTACTGTAAAAACACAATAGTATTTTATGTTACTGTAAAAACACAATAGTATTTTATGTTACTGTAAAAACACAATAGTATTTTACGTTACTGTAAAAACACAATAGTATTTTACGTTACTGTAAAAACACAATAGTATTTTACGTTACTGTAAAAACACAATAGTATTTTATGTTACTGTAAAAACACAAATTCAATTTGTGCGACGCTTTTGTTCCAACTGTGAAACAGAAAGGATAGGCGTAGGAATACGGTAACAGCTTATTTTATAAGGGATTTCTTTAAATTTATTTTAAATGACCCCAACCACCCCACATGGGCAAAATAATCAAATGATGAAAACATCAGTAGCTTAAACATCATTCAGCATCAAATGGTCTAAATGAATAGTGAAGCACAACAAAACAAAAACAATAAGGACATTGTAATGAATGGGTCGATACGACGTCAGTGAAAAAGTATTTAAAGGATTGTCAGTTCGTGCTTGTGTGAGTCTTCATACGATGGCGTTGGTTGGTGTTAGCTGCTTTCCCTTTGTCCTATCAGTTGACAATGTTGAGTCTTCATACGATGGTGTTGGTTGGTGTTAGCTGCTTTCCTGACTTTGTCCTATCAGTTGACACGATGTTGAGTCTTCATACGATGGCGTTGGTTGGTGTTAGCTGCTTTCCCTTTGTCCTATTGAAGTGTTGAGTCTTCATACGATGGCGTTGGTTGGTGTTAGCTGCTTTCCCCAACCTACAGTGACACGTGTTGGTGTAACTGTCATTTGGCTGATACACTTTGAAGACCTTTCTATGGTTACAGACCGTAAAGTCTCTGGTTTCCTCTTTAATGAAGTCGCTGTTCAACGCCTGTGAAGGAGCCTTATCTTGCTCAGAGGGAGGGAGCTCCCGTCTCACTTTGTTCATGGTGCCAGACAGACTTGTTTTCTTTTGAAGCAATTTTTTTCTCGCCAAAATGACAGTGGTGAATAAATTGTCTGTGGTGATAATTGCTTCCCCTTGGCCAACGTTCCACAAGCCTCATCACCACGCTCCCTGTAGCTGTGCAGGAGAAGTTCCCCATCCAACCTGACAGAGCTGGAGAGGATCTGCAGAGAAGAACAGGAGAAACTCCCCATCCAACCTGACAGAGCTGGAGAGGATCTGCAGAGAAGAACAGGAGAAACTCCCCATCCAACCTGACAGAGCTGGAGAGGATCTACAGAGAAGAACAGGAGAAACTCCCCATCCAACCTGACAGAGCTGGAGAGGATCTACAGAGAAGAACAGGAGAAACTCCCCATCCAACCTGACAGAGCTGGAGAGGATCTACAGAGAAGAACAGGAGAAACTCCCCATCCAACCTGACAGAGCTGGAGAGGATCTACAGAGAAGAACAGGAGAAACTCCCCATCCAACCTGACAGAGCTGGAGAGGATCTGCAGAGAAGAACAGGAGAAACTCCCCATCCAACCTGACAGAGCTGGAGAGGATCTGCAGAGAAGAACAGGAGAAACTCCCCATCCAACCTGACAGAGCTGGAGAGGATCTGCAGAGAAGAACAGGAGAAACTCCCCATCCAACCTGACAGAGCTGGAGAGGATCTACAGAGAAGAACAGGAGAAACTCCCCATCCAACCTGACAGAGCTGGAGAGGATCTACAGAGAAGAACAGGAGAAACTCCCCATCCAACCTGACAGAGCTGGAGAGGATCTGCAGAGAAGAACAGGAGAAACTCCCCAAATACAGGTGTGCCAAGCTTGTAGAATCATACCCAGGAAGACTGGAGGCTGTAATCACTGCCAAAGGTGCATCAACAAAGTACTGAGAAAAGGGAATGTGATATTTCAGTTTTTTAAATTTATTAATACATAAATAAAAAATAAAAACAAACAGTTTGTTGCTTTGTCATTATGGGGTTTTATGTCCATTTTAGAACAAGGCTGGAACGTAACAACATGTGATAACATGGAAAAGGGGGTCTGAATACTTTCTGAATGCACTGTACACACACACTGTACACACACACTGTACACACACACTGTACACACACACTGTACACACACACTGTACACACACACTGTACACACACACTGTACACACACACTGTACACACACACTGTACACACACACTGTACACACACACTGAACACACACTGTACACACTGTACACACACACTGTACACACACACTGTACACACACACTGTACACACACACTGTACACACACACTGTACACACACACTGTACACACACACTGTACACAC
This sequence comes from Oncorhynchus tshawytscha, assembly GCF_018296145.1. Classification (NCBI taxonomy): domain Eukaryota; kingdom Metazoa; phylum Chordata; class Actinopteri; order Salmoniformes; family Salmonidae; genus Oncorhynchus; species Oncorhynchus tshawytscha. The sequence goes on from NC_056431.1 coordinate 78,490,765, forward strand.
ACACTGTACACACTGTACACACTGTACACACACACTGTACACACTGTACACACTGTACACACACACTGTACACACTGTACACACTGTACACACACACTGTACACACAACTGTACACACTGTACAAACACTGTACACACTGTACACACACTGTACACACTGTACACACACACTGTACACACACACTGTAACACTGTACACACACACTGTACACACTGTACACACACACTGTACACACATACTGTACACACTGTACACACACACTGTACACACACACACTGTACACACTGTACACACACACTGTACACACACACTGTACACACACACTGTACACACACACTGTACACACACACTGTACACACACACTGTTTATTTTACCTTTATTTAACCAGGCAAGTCAGTTAAGAACAAATTCTTATTTTCAATGACAGCCTAGGGACAGTGGGTTAACTGCCTGTTCAGGGGCAGAACAACAGATTTGTACCTTGTCGGCTTGGGGGTTTGAACTTGAAACTTTTTGGTTACTAGTCCAATGCTCTAACCACTAGGCTACCCTGCCGCCCCAGGCAGGGTACACATTACACACAGTACACACACACATTACACACACTGTACACACAGTACACACACACATTACACACACTGTACACACAGTACACACACATTACACACACTGTACACACAGTACACACACACACACACACACACACACACACACACACACACACACACACACACACTGTACACACACTGTACACACACACACACACAGTACACACACTGTACACACAGTACACACACACACACACACACACACACACACTGTACACACACTGTACACACAGTACACACACACATTACACACACTGTACACACAGTACACACACACACACACACACACACACACACACACACACACACACACACACACACTGTACACACACTGTACACACACACACACACAGTACACACACTGTACACACAGTACACACATACACATTACACACACTGTACACACAGTACACACAGTACACACACATTACACACACTGTACACACAGTACACACACACACACACACACACACACACACACACACACACACTGTACACACACTGTACACACACTGTACACACACACACACACACACACAGTACACACACTGTACACACAGTACACACACACACACAGTACACACAGTACACACACACACACACACACACACACACACACACACAGTACACACACTGTACACAGTACACACACACTGTACACACACAGTACACACACACACACACACTGTACACAGTACACACACACAGTACACACACTGTACACATAGTACACACACACACACAGTACACACACTGTACACAGTACACACACACTGTACACACACAGTCACACACACACACACACTGTATACACAGTACACACACATTATGTTATGTTATGGTTGGATCACTGGATTGTTAATATTTTATGTTATGGTTGGATCACTGAAGTGTTATTAATATGTTATGGTTGGATCACTGGGGTGTTAATATGTTATGGTTGGATCACTGGAGTGTTATTAATATGTTATGGTTGGATCACTGGAGTGTTATTAATATGTTATGGTTGGATCACTGGGGTGTTAATATGTTATGGTTGGATCACTGGAGTGTTATTAATATGTTATGGTTGGATCACAGTACACACACACATTACACACACTGTACACACAGTACACACACACACACACACACACACACACACACACACACTGTACACACACTGTACACACAGTACACACACACATTACACACACTGTACACACAGTACACACACACACACACACACACACACACACACACACACACACACACACACACTGTACACACACTGTACACACACACACACACAGTACACACTGTACACACAGTACACACACACACACACACACACACACACACACACTGTACACACACTGTACACACAGTACACACACACATTACACACACTGTACACACAGTACACACACACACACACACACACACACACACACACACACACACACACACACACATGTACACACACTGTACACACACACACACACACACAGTACACACACTGTACACACAGTACACACATACACATTACACACACTGTACACACAGTACACACACATTACACACACTGTACACACAGTACACACACACACACACACACACACACACACACACACACACACACACACACACACACACTGTACACACACACACACACACACACACACACACACACACACACACTGTACACACAGTACACACACACACACAGTACACACAGTACACACACACACACACACACACACACACACACACACACACACACACACACACACACTGTACACAGTACACACACACTGTACACACACAGTACACACACACACACACACTGTATACACAGTACACACACACAGTACACACACTGTACACATAGTACACACACACACACAGTACACACACTGTACACAGTACACACACACTGTACACACACAGTACACACACACACACACACTGTATACACAGTACACACACATTATGTTATGTTATGGTTGGATCACTGGATTGTTAATATTTTATGTTATGGTTGGATCACTGAAGTGTTATTAATATGTTATGGTTGGATCACTGGAGTGTTAATATGTTGTTATGGTTGGATCACTGGAGTGTTATTAATATGTTATGGTTGGATCACTGGAGTGTTATTAATATGTTATGGTTGGATCTCTGGAGTGTTAATATGTTATGGTTGTATCACTGGAGTGTTATTAATATGTTATGGTTGGATCACTGGAGTGTTAATATTTTATGTTATGGTTGGATCACTGAAGTGTTAATATGTTATGGTTGGATCACTGGGGTGTTAATATGTTATGGTTGGATCACTGGAGTGTTAATATGTTATGGTTGGATCACTGGAGTGTTAATATGTTATATTATGGTTGGATCACTGAAGTGTTAATATGTTATGGTTGGATCACTGGAGTGTTAATATGTTATGGTTGGATCACTGGAGTGTTAATATGTTATGTTATGGTTGGATCACTGGAGTGTTAATATGTTGTTATGGTTGGATCACTGGAGTGTTATTAATATGTTATGGTTGGATCTCTGGAGTGTTAATATGTTATGGTTGTATCACTGGAGTGTTATTAATATGTTATGGTTGGATCACTGGAGTGTTAATATGTTATGTTATGGTTGGATCACTGAAGTGTTAATATGTTATGGTTGGATCACTGAAGTGTTAATATGTTATGTTATGGTTGGATCACCGAAGTGTTAATATGTTATGGTTGGATCACTGGAGTGTTAATATGTTATGGTTGGATCACTGGAGTGTTAATATGTTATGTTATGGTTGGATCACTGAAGTGTTAATATGTTATGGTTGGATCACTGGAGTGTTAATATGTTATGTTATGGTTGGATCACTGGAGTGTTAATATGTTGTTATGGTTGGATCACTGGAGTGTTAATATGTTATGGTTGGATCACTGGAGTGTTAATATGTTGTTATGGTTGGATCACTGGAGTGTTATTAATATGTTATGGTTGGATCTCTGGAGTGTTAATATGTTATGGTTGGATCACTGGAGTGTTAATAAGTTATGTTATGGTTGGATCACTGAAGTGTTAATATGTTATGGTTGGATCACTGAAGTGTTAATATGTTATGTTATGGTTGGATCACCGAAGTGTTAATATGTTATGGTTGGATCACTGGAGTGTTAATATGTTATGGTTGGATCACTGAAGTGTTAATATGTTATGTTATGGTTGGATCTCTGGAGTGTTAATATGTTATGGTTGGATCACTGGAGTGTTAATATGTTATGGTTGGATCACTGGAGTGTTGATATGTTATGGTTGGATCACTGAAGTGTTAATATATTATGTTATGGTTGGATCACTGAAGTGTTAATATGTAATGTTATGGTTGGATCACTGAAGTGTTAATATGTTATGGCTGGATCACTGAAGTGTTAATATGTAATGTTATGGTTGGATCACTGAAGTGTTAATATGTTATGGTTGGATCTCTGGAGTGTTAATATGTTATGTTATGGTTGGATCACTGGAGTGTTAATATGTTATGGTTGGATCACTGGGGTGTTAATATGTTATGTTATGGTTGGATCACTGAAGTGTTAATATGTTATGTTATGGTTGGATCACTGGGGTGTTAATATGTTATGTTATGGTTGGATCACTGGAGTGTTAATAGGTTATGGTTGGATCACTGAAGTGTTAATGTGTTATGGTTGGATCACTGGGGTGTTAATATGTTATGGTTGGATCACTGGGGTGTTAATATGTTATGTTATGGTTGGATCACTGGAGTGTTAATATGTTATGGTTGGATCACTGGAGTGTTAATATGTTATGTTATGGTTGGATCACTGGAGTGTTAATATGTTATGTTATGGTTGGATCACTGGAGTGTTAATATGTTATGTTATGGTTGGATCACTGTAGTGTTAATATGTTATGTTATGGTTGGATCACTGGGGTGTTAATATGTTATGGTTGGATCACTGGAGTGTTAATATGTTATGTTATGGTTGGATCACTGGAGTGTTAATATGTTATGGTTGGATCTCTGGAGTGTTAATATGTTATGGTTGGATCACTGAAGTGTTAATATGTTGTTATGACCTACAGGGGGTGAACCATGGACTGGACAAGACAGGAGGACACAGAGCTGATGTCTCGACTACCAAACTCAACACATTCTCTCTCAGGTAAGACGTGTGTGTGTGTGTGTGTGTGTGTGTGTGTGTGTGTGTGTGTGTGTGTGCGTGTGTGTTCTTGTACTGTGTTGATGTTCCATTTTTTCTCCTATATAATTAACTAAGTATTATAATTCAGCATGAAGCTCTGCTCTCCAATGAGAAGATCAAGGCTGAGCCAAATTTGCATATCAAGTGATTTTTTAAATTTAGAAATGTAAAAAAAAAAAAACCATTTAGCATGTGCCCTTATCCAGAGCGACTTACGGTGAGTGTGTACATACTAGCCATCCATACTAGTCGTAGATCTTGATCCAATACTGCGTCTACTAGGTGGTCACAGATCACTAGTCCAGTAGTGGACTGTTATTTAAACATACAGACAGAATGACAGGATGAGAGACAGGCAGGGTGCAGGGGATGAGAGACGGGCAGAGAGTGAGGGATGAGAGAGGGGCAGGGAGTGAGGGATGAGAGACAGGCAGGGCGCGGGGATGAGAGACGGGCAGGGAGCGAGGGATGAGAGAGACGGGCAGGGAGCGAGGGATGAGAGACGGGCAGGGAGCGAGGGATGAGGGACGGGCAGGGAGCGAGGGATGAGAGAGACGGGCAGGGAGCGAGGGATGAGAGAGACGGGCAGGGAACGAGGGATGAGAGACGGGTAGGGAGCGAGGGATGAGAGACAGGCAGGGAGCGAGGGATGAGAGACGGGCAGAGAGCGAGGGATGAGAGACTGGCAGGGCGCGAGGGATGAGAGACGGGCAGGGAGCGAGGGATGAGAGAGATGGGCAGGGAGCGAGGGATGAGAGACGGGCAGGGAGCGAGGGATGAGAGACGGGCAGAGAGCGAGGGATGAGAGACTGGCAGGGCGCGAGGGATGAGAGACGGGCAGGGAGC
>NC_056431.1:78503937-78518937 GCF_018296145.1 Oncorhynchus tshawytscha
GTTAGGTCTGATTACAGTGTGAAGGGTTAGGGTTAGGTCTGATTACAGTGTGAAGGGTTATGTCTGATTACAGTGTGAAGGGTTAGGCCTGATTACAGTGTGAAGGGTTAGGTCTGATTACAGTGTGAAGGGTTAGGGTTAGGTCTGATTACAGTGTGAAGGGTTAGGGTTAGGTCTGATTACAGTGTGAAGGGTTACAGTGTTAGGTCTGATTACAGTGTGAAGGGTTAGGTCTGATTTCAGTGTGAAGGGTTAGGGTTAGGTCTGATTACAGTGTGAAGGGTTAGGTCTGATTGCAGTGTGAAGGGTTAGGTCTGATTTCAGTGTGAAGGGTTAGGGTTAGGTCTGATTACAGTGTGAAGGGTTAGGTCTGATTACAGTGTGAAGGGTTAGGGTTAGGTCTGATTACAGTGTGAAGGGTTAGGGTTAGGTCTGATTACAGTGTGAAGGGTTAGGTCTGATTACAGTGTGAAGGATTAGGTCTGATTACAGTGTGAAGGGTTAGGGTTAGGTCTGATTACAGTGTGAAGGGTTAGGTCTGATTACAGTGTGAAGGGTTAGGTCTGATTACAGTGTGAAGGGTTAGGTCTGATTACAGTTTGAAGGGTTAGGTCTGATTACAGTGTGAAGGGTTAGGGTTAGGTCTGATTACAGTGTGACGGGTTAGGTCTGATTACAGTGTGAAGGGTTAGGTCTGATTACAGTGTGAAGGGTTAGGTCTGATTACAGTGTGAAGGGTTAGGTCTGATTACAGTGTGAAGGGTTAGGTCTGATTACAGTGTGAAGGGTTAGGTCTGATTACAGTGTGAAGGGTTAGGTCTGATTACAGTGTGAAGGGTTAGGTCTGATTACAGTGTGAAGGGTTAGGTCTGATTACAGTGTGAAGGGTTAGGCCTGATTACAGTGTGAAGGTTTAGGGTTAGGTCTGATTACAGTGTGAAGGATTAGGTCTGATTACAGTGTGAAGGGTTAGGGTTAGGTCTGATTACAGTGTGAAGGGTTATGTCTGATTACAGTGTGAAGGGATAGGTCTGATTACAGTGTGAAGGGTTAGGGTTAGGTCTGATTACAGTGTGAAGGGTTAGGTCTGATTACAGTGTGAAGGGTTAGGTCTGATTACAGTGTGAAGGGTTATGCCTGATTACAGTGTGAAGGATTAGGTCTGATTACAGTGTGAAGGGTTAGGGCTAGGTCTAATTACAGTGTGAAGGGTTAGGTCTGATTACAGTGTGAAAGGGTTAGGCCTGATTACAGTTAGGTCTTATTACAGTGTGAAGGGTTAGGGTTAGGTCTGATTACAGTGTGAAGGATTAGGTCTGATTACAGTGTGAAGGGTTAGGGTTAGGTCTGATTACAGTGTGAAGGGTTAGGTCTGATTACAGTGTGAAGGGTTAGGTCTGATTACAGTGTGAAGGGTTAGGGTTAGGTCTGATTACAGTGTGAAGGGTTAGGGTTAGGTCTGATTACAGTGTGATTTGTTAGGTCTGATTACAGTGTGAAGGGTTAGGTCTGATTACAGTGTGAAGGGTTAGGTCTGATTTCAGTGTGAAGGGTTAGGGTTAGGTCTGATTACAGTGTGAATGGTTAGGTCTGATTGCAGTGTGAAGGGTTAGGTCTGATTTCAGTGTGAAGGGTTAGGGTTAGGTCTGATTACAGTGTGAAGGGTTAGGTCTGATTACAGTGTGAAGGATTAGGTCTGATTACAGTGTGAAGGGTTAGGGTTAGGTCTGATTACAGTGTGAAGGGTTAGGTCTGATGACAGTGTGAAGGGTTAGGTCTGATTACAGTGTGAAGGGTTAAGGTTAGGTCTGATTACAGTGTGACGGGTTAGGTCTGATTACAGTGTGAAGGGTTAGGTCTGATTACAGTGGGAAGGGTTAGGTCTGATTTCAGTGTGAAGGGTTAGGTCTGATTACAGTGTGAAGGGTTAGGCCTGATTACAGTGTGAAGGGTTATGTCTGATTACAGTGTGAAGGGTTATGTCTGATTACAGTGTGAAGGGTTAGGTCTGATTACAGTGTGAAGGGTTAGGGTCTGATTACAGTGTGAAGGGTTAGGTCTGATTACAGTGTGAAGGGTTAGGTCTGATTACAGTGTGAAGGGTTAGGGATTACAGTGTAAGGTCTGATTACAGTGTGAAGGGTTAGGGTTACAGGTGAAGGGTTAGGTCTGATTACAGTGTGAAGGGTTAGGTCTGATTACAGTGTGAAGGGTTAGGTCTGATTACAGTGTGAAGGGTTAGGTCTGATTACAGTGTGAAGGGTTAGGGTCTGATTACAGTGTGAAGGGTTAGGTCTGATTACAGTGTGAAGGGTTAGGTCTGATTACAGTGTGAAGGGTTAGGTCTGATTACAAGTTAGGTCTGATTACAGTGTGAAGGGTTAGGTCTGATTACAGTGTGAAGGGTTAGGTCTGATTACAGTGTGAAGGGTTAGGTCTGATTACAGTGTGAAGGGTTACATTACAGTGTGAAGGGTTAGGTCTGATTACAGTGTGAAGGGTTAGGTCTGATTACAGTGTGAAGGGTTAGGTCTGATTACAGTGTGAAGGGTTAGGTCTGATTACAGTGTGAAGGGTTAGGTCTGATTACAGTGTGAAGGGTTAGGTCTGATTACAGTGTGAAGGGTTAGGTCTGATTACAGTGTGAAGGGTTAGGTCTGATTACAGTGTGAAGGGTTAGGTCTGATTACAGTGTGAAGGGTTAGGGTTAGGTCTGATTACAGTGTGAAGGGTTAGGTCTGATTACAGTGTGAAGGGTTAGGTCTGATTACAGTGTGAAGGGTTAGGTCTGATTACAGTGTGAAGGATTAGGTCTGATTACAGTGTGAAGGGTTAGGGCTAGGTCTAATTACAGTGTGAAGGGTTAGGTCTGATTACAGTGTGAAGGGTTAGGTCTGATTACAGTGTGAAGGGTTAGGTCTGATTACAGTGTGAAGGGTTAGGTCTGATTACAGTGTGAGGGTTAGGGGTTAGGTCTGATTACAGTGTGAAGGGTTAGGTCTGATTACAGTGTGAAGGGTTAGGTCTGATTACAGTGTGAAGGGTTAGGTCTTATTACAGTGTGAAGGGTTAGGGTTAGGTCTGATTACAGTAAGGGTTAGGTCTGATTACAGTGTGAAGGGTTAGGTCTGATTACAGTGTGAAGGGTTATTACAGTGTGAAGGGTTAGGTCTGATTACAGTGTGAAGGGTTAGGGGGTTAGGTCTGATTACAGTGTGAAGGGTTAGGGTCTGATTACAGTGTGAAGGGTTAGGTCTGATTACAGTGTGAAGGGTTAGGGCTGGTCTATTACAGTGTGAAGGGTTAGGTCTGATTACAGTGTGAAGGGTTAGGTCTGATTACAGTGTGAAGGGTTAGGTCTGATTACAGTGTGAAGGGTTAGGTCTTATTACAGTGTGAAGGGGTTAGGTCTGATTACAGTGTGAAGGGTTAGGTCTGATTACAGTGTGAAGGGTTAGGTCTGATTACAGTGTGAAGGGTTAGGCTGATTACAGTGTGAAGGGTTAGGTCTGATTACAGTGTGAAGGGTTAGGGTTAGGTCTGATTACAGTGTGAAGGGTTAGTTAGGTCTGATTACAGTGTGAAGGGTTAGGTCTGATTACAGTGTGAAGGGTTAGGTCTGATTACAGTGTGTGAAGGGTTAGGGTTAGGTCTGATTACAGTGTGAAGGGTTAGGTCTGATTGCAGTGTGAAGGGTTAGGTCTGATTTCAGTGTGAAGGGTTAGGGTTAGGTCTGATTACAGTGTGAAGGGTTAGGTCTGATTACAGTGTGAAGGGTTATTAGGTCTGATTACAGTGTGAAGGGTTAGGGTTAGGTCTGATTACAGTGTGAAGGGTTAGGTCTGATTACAGTGTGAAGGGTTAAGGGTTAGGTCTGATTACAGTGTGAAGGGTTAGGTCTGATTACAGTGTGAAGGGTTAGGTCTGATTACAGTGTGAAGGGTTAGGTCTGATTACAGTGAAGGGTGAAGGGGTTAGGGTTAGGTCTGATTACAGTGTGACGGGTTAGGTCTGATTACAGTGTGAAGGGTTAGGTCTGATTACAGTGTGAAGGGTTAGGTCTGATTACAGTGTGAAGGGTTAGGTCTGATTACAGTGTGAAGGGTTAGGTCTGATTACTGATTACAGTGTGAAGGGTTAGGTCTGATTACAGTGTTAGGTCTGATTACAGTGTGAAGGGTTAGGTCTGATTAGTGTGAAGGGTTAGGTCTGATTACAGTGTGAAGGGTTAGGTCTGATTACAGTGTGAAGGGTTAGGTCTGATTACAGTGTGAAGGGTTAGGTCTGATTACAGTGTGAAGGGTTAGGGTTAGGTCTGATTACAGTGTGAAGGGTTATGTCTGATTACAGTGTGAAGGGATAGGTCTGATTACAGTGTGAAGGGTTAGGGTTAGGTCTGATTACAGTGTGAAGGGTTAGGTCTTACATTGAAGGGTCTGAAGGGTTAAGGTCTGATTACAGTGTGAAGGGTTAGGTCTGATTACAGTGTGAAAGGTTTAGGTCTTATTACAGTGTGAAGGGTTAGGGTTAGTGTCTGTGTGAAGGGTTACAGTGTGAAGGGTTAGGTCTGATTACAGTGTGAAGGGTTAGGTCTGATTACAGTGTGAAGGGTTAGGCCTGATTACAGTGTGAAGGGTTAGGTCTGATTACAGTGTGAAGGGTTAGGGTTAGGTCTGATTACAGTGTGAAGGGTTAGGGTTAGGTCTGATTACAGTGTGATTTGTTAGGTCTGATTACAGTGTGAAGGGTTAGGTCTGATTACAGTGTGAAGGGTTAGGTCTGATTTCAGTGTGAAGGGTTAGGGTTAGGTCTGATTACAGTGTGAAGGGTTAGGTCTGATTGCAGTGTGAAGGGTTAGGTCTGATTTCAGTGTGAAGGGTTAGGGTTAGGTCTGATTACAGTGTGAAGGGTTAGGTCTGATTACAGTGTGAAGGGTTAGGGTTAGGTCTGATTACAGTGTGAAGGGTTAGGGTTAGGTCTGATTACAGTGTGAAGGGTTAGGTCTGATTACAGTGTGAAGGATTAGGTCTGATTACAGTGTGAAGGGTTAGGGTTAGGTCTGATTACAGTGTGAAGGGTTAGGTCTGATTACAGTGTGAAGGGTTAGGTCTGATTACAGTGTGAAGGGTTAGGTCTGATTACAGTGTGAAGGGTTAGGTCTGATTACAGTGTGAAGGGTTAGGGTTAGGTCTGATTACAGTGTGAAGGGTTAGGTCTGATTACAGTGAAGGGTTAGGGTCTCTGATTACAGTGGAAGGGTGAAGGGTTAGGTCTGATTACAGTGTGAAGGGTTAGGTCTGATTACAGTGTGAAGGGTTAGGGTTAGGTCTGATTACAGTGTGAAGGGTTTAGGGTTAGGTCTGATTACAGTGTGAAGGGTTAGGTCTGATTACAGTGTGAAGGGTTAGGTCTGATTACAGTGTGAAGGGTTAGGTCTGATTACAGTGTGAAGGGTTAGGTCTGATTACAGTGTGAAGGGTTAGGTCTGATTACAGTGTGAAGGGTTAGGTCTGATTACAGTGTGAAGGGTTTAGGGTTAGGTCTGATTACAGTGTGAAGGGTTAGGTCTGATTACAGTGTGAAGGGTTAGGGTTAGGTCTGATTACAGTGTGAAGGGTTATGTCTGATTACAGTGTGAAGGGTTAGGTCTGATTACAGTGTGAAGGGTTAGGGAAGGGTTAGGTCTGATTACAGTGTGAAGGGTTAGGTCTGATTACAGTGTGAAGGGTTAGGTCTGATTACAGTGTGAAGGGTTAGGTCTGATTGAAGGGTTTACAGTGTGAAGGGTTAGGTCTGATTACAGTGTGAAGGGTTAGGGCTAGGTCTGATTACAGTGTGAAGGGTTAGGTCTGATTACAGTGTGAAAGATTAGGTCTTATTACAGTGTGAAGGGTTAGGGGGTTAGGTCTGATTACAGTGTGAAGGGTTAGGTCTGATTACAGTGTGAAGGGTTAGGTCTGATTACAGTGTGAAGGGTTAGGCCTGATTACAGTGTGAAGGGTTAGGTCTGATTACAGTGTGAAGGGTTAGGGTTAGGTCTGATTACAGTGTGAAGGGTTAGGGTTAGGTCTGATTACAGTGTGATTTGTTAGGTCTGATTACAGTGTGAAGGGTTAGGTCTGATTACAGTGTGAAGGGTTAGGTCTGATTTCAGTGTGAAGGGTTAGGGTTAGGTCTGATTACAGTGTGAAGGTTAGGTCTGATTGCAGTGTGAAGGGTTAGGTCTGATTTCAGTGTGAAGGGTTAGGGTTAGGTCTGATTACAGTGTGAAGGGTTAGGTCTGATTACAGTGTGAAGGGTTAGGGTTAGGTCTGATTACAGTGTGAAGGGTTAGGTGAAGGGTTAGGTCTGATTACAGTGTGAAGGGTTAGGTCTGATTACAGTGTGAAGGGTTAGGTCTGATTATTACAGTGTGAAGGGTTGATTACAGGAAGGGTTAGGTCTGATTACAGTGTGAAGGGTTAGGTCTGATTACAGTGTGAAGGGTTAGGTCTGATTACAGTGTGAAGGGTTAGGTCTGATTACAGTGTGAAGGGTTAGGGTTAGGTCTGATTACAGTGTGAAGGGTTAGGTCTGATTACAGGGAAGGGTTAGGTCTGATTACAGTGTGAAGGGTTAGGTCTGATTACAGTGTGAAGGGTTAGGTCTGATTACAGTGTGAAGGGTTAGGTCTGATTACAGTGTGAAGGGTTAGGTCTGATTACAGTTAGGTCTGATTACAGTGTGAAGGGTTAGGTCTGATTACAGTGTGAAGGGTTAGGTCTGATTACAGTGTGAAGGGTTAGGTCTGATTACAGTGTGAAGGGTTAGGGTTAGGTCTGATTACAGTGTGAAGGGTTAGGTCTGATTACAGTGTGAAGGGTTAGGTCTGATTACAGTGTGAAGGGTTAGGTCTGATTACAGTGTGAAGGGTTAGGTCTGATTACAGTGTGAAGGGTTAGGTCTGATTACAGTGTGAAGGGTTAGGTCTGATTACAGTGTGAAGGGTTAGGGTTAGGTCTGATTACAGTGTGAAGGGTTAGGTCTGATTACAGTGTGAAGGGTTAGGTCTGATTACAGTGTGAAGGGTTATTACAGTGTGAAGGGTTAGGATTACAGTGTCTGATTACAGTGTGAAGGGTTATGTCTGATTACAGTGTGAAGGGTTAGGTCTGATTACAGTGTGAAGGGTTAGGGATTACAGTAAGGTCTAATTACAGTGTGAAGGGTTAGGTCTGATTACAGTGTGAAGGGTTAGGTCTGATTACAGTGTGAAGGGTTAGGTCTGATTACAGTGTGAAGGGTTAGGTCTGATTACAGTGTGAAGGGTTAGGGTTAGGTCTGATTACAGTGTGAAGGGTTAGGTTAGGTCTGATTACAGTGTGAAGGGTTAGGTCTGATTACAGTGTGAAGGGTTAGGTCTGATTACAGTGTGAAGGGTTAGGTCTGATTACAGTGTGAAGGGTTAGGGTTAGGTCTGATTACAGTGTGAAGGGTTAGGGTTAGGTCTGATTATGTGAAGGGTTAGTTAGGTCTGATTACAGTGTGTTAGGTCTGATTACAGTGTGAAGGGTTAGGTCTGATTACAGTGTGAAGGGTTAGGTCTGATTACAGTGTGAAGGGTTAGGGTTAGGTCTGATTACAGTGTGAAGGGTTAGGTTACAGTGTGAAGGGTTAGGTCTGATTACAGTGTGAAGGGTTAGGTCTGATTACAGTGAAGGGTTAGGTCTGGTGAAGGGTTAGGTCTGATTACAGTGTGAAGGGTTAGGTCTGATTACAGTGTGAAGGGTTAGGTCTGATTACAGTGTGAAGGGTTAGGGTGAAGGGTTAGGTCTGATTACAGTGTGAAGGGTTAGGTCTGATTACAGTGTGAAGGGTTAGGTCTGATTACAGTGTGAAGGGTTAGGTCTGATTACAGTGTGAAGGGTTAGGTCTGATTACAGTGTGAAGGGTTAGGTCTGATTACAGTGTGAAGGGTTAGGTCTGATTACAGTGTGAAGGGTTAGGTCTGATTACAGTGTGAAGGGTTAGGGTTAGGTCTGATTACAGTGTGAAGGGTTAGGTCTGATTACAGTGTGAAGGGTTAGGTCTGATTACAGTGTGAAGGGTTAGGGTTAGGTCTGATTACAGTGTGAAGGGTTAGGTTGATTACAGGTGAAGGGTTAGGTCTGATTACAGTGTGAAGGGTTAGGTCTGATTACAGTGTGAAGGGTTAGGTTAGGTCTGATTACAGTGTGAAGGGTTAGTCTGAAGTGTGAAGGTTAGGTCTGATTACAGTGTGAAGGGTTAGGATTACAGGGAAGGGTTAGGTCTGATTACAGTGTGAAGGGTTAGGTCTGATTACAGTGTGAAGGGTTAGGTCTGATTACAGTGTGAAGGGTTAGGTCTGATTACAGTGTGAAGGGTTAGGTCTGATTACAGTGTGAAGGGTCTATTACAGTGTGAAGTCTGATTACAGTGTGAAGGGTTAGGTCTGATTACAGTGTGAAGGGTTTAGGGTTAGGTCTGATTACAGTGTGAAGGATTAGGTCTGATTACAGTGTGAAGGGTTAGGGTTAGGTCTGATTACAGTGTGAAGGGTTAGGTCTGATTACAGTGTGAAGGGTTAGGTCTGATTACAGTGTGAAGTGGAAGGGTTAGGTCTGATTACAGTGTGAAGGGTTAGGTCTGATTACAGTGTGAAGGGTTGTTAGGTCTGATTACAGTGTGAAGGGTTAGGTCTGATTACAGTGTGAAAGATTAGGTCTTATTACAGTGTGAAGGGTTAGGGTTAGGTCTGATTACAGTGTGAAGGGTTAGGTCTGATTACAGTGTGAAGGGTTAGGTCTGATTACAGTGTGAAGGGTTAGGTCTGATTACAGTGTGAAGGGTTAGGTCTGATTACAGTGTGAAGGGTTAGGTCTGATTTCAGTGTGAAGGGTTAAGGGTTAGGTCTGATTACAGTGTGAAGGGTTAGGTCTGATTACAGTGTGAAGGGTTAGGTCTGATTACAGTGTGAAGGTCTGTTACAGTGTGAAGGGTTAGGTCTGATTACAGTGTGAAGGGTTAGGTCTGATTACAGTGTGAAGGGTTAGGGGGTTAGGTCTGAAGGGTTAGGTCTGATTACAGTGAAGGGTTAGGGTTAGGTCTGATTACAGTGTGAGGGTTAGGTCTGATTACAGTGTGAAGGGTTAGGTCTGATTACAGTGTGAAGGGTTAGGGTTAGGTCTGATTACAGTGTGAAGGGTTAGGTCTGATTACAGTGAAGGGTTAGGTCTGATTACAGTGTGAAGGGTTAGGTCTGATTACAGTGTGAAGGGTTAGGGTTAGGGTCTGATTACAGTGTGAAGGGTTAGGTCTGATTACAGTGTGAAGGGTTAGGTCTGATTACAGTGTGAAGGGTTAGGTCTGATTACAGTGTGAAGGGTTAGGTCTGATTACAGTGTGAAGGGTTAGGTCTGATTACAGTGTGAAGGTCTTACAGTGTGAAGGGTTAGGTCTGATTACAGTGTGAAGGGTTAGGTCTGATTACAGTGTGAAGGGTTAGGGTTAGGTCTGATTACAGTGTGAAGGGTTAGGTCTGATTAAGGGTTAGGTCAGTGTGAAGGGTTAGGTCTGATTACAGTGTGAAGGGTTAGGTCTGATTACAGTGTGAAGGGTTAGGTCTGATTACAGTGTGAAGGGTTAGGTCTGATTACAGTGTGAAGGGTTAGGTCTGATTACAGTGTGAAGGGTTAGGTCTGATTACAGTGTGAAGGGTTAGGTCTGATTACAGTGTGAAGGGTTAGGTCTGATTACAGTGAAGGGTTAGGTCTGATTACAGTGTGAAGGGTTAGGTCTGATTACAGTGTGAAGGTTTAGGGTTAGGTCTGATTACAGTGTGAAGGGTTAAGTGTGAAGGGTTAGGTCTGATTACAGTGTGAAGGGTTAGGGTTAGGTCTGATTACAGTGTGAAGGGTTAGGTCTGATTACAGTGTGAAGGGTTAGGTCTGATTACAGTGTGAAGGGTTAGGTCTAGATTACAGTGTGAAGGGTTAGGTCTGATTACAGTGTGAAGGGTTAGGCCTGATTACAGTGTGAAGGTTTAGGGTTAGGTCTGATTACAGTGTGAAGGATTAGGTCTGATTACAGTGTGAAGGATTAGGTCTGATTACAGTGTGAAGGGTTAGGGTTAGGTCTGATTACAGTGTGAAGGGTTAGGTCTGATTACAGTGTGAAGGGTTAGGGTTAGGTCTGATTACAGTGTGAAGGGTTAGGTCTGATTACAGTGTGAAGGGTTAGGTCTGATTACAGTGTGAAGGGTTATGCCTGATTACAGTGTGAAGGGTTAGGGTTAGGTCTGATTACAGTGTGAATGGGTTAGGTCTGATTACAGTGTGAAGGGTTAGGTCTGATTTCAGTGTGAAGGGTTATTACAGGGAAGGGTTAGGTCTGATTACAGTGTGAAGGGTTAGGTCTGATTACAGTGTGAAGGGTTAGGGTTAGGTCTGATTACAGTGTGAAGGGTTAGGTCTGATTACAGTGTGAAGGTTTGTGAAGGGTTAGGTCTGATTACAGTGTGAAGGATTAGGTCTGATTACAGTGTGAAGGGTTATTAGGTCTGATTACAGTGTGAAGGGTTATTACAGTGTGAAGGGTTAGGTCTGATTACAGTGTGAAGGGTTAGGTCTGATTACAGTGTGAAGGGTTATGTCTGATTACAGTGTGAAGGGTTAGGTCTGATTACAGTGTGAAGGGTTAGGGCTAGGTCTAATTACAGTGTGAAGGGTTAGGTCTGATTACAGTGTGAAGGGTTAGGTCTGATTACAGTGTGAAGGGTTAGGTCTGATTACAGTGTGAAAGATTAGGTCTTATTACAGTGTGAAGGGTTAGGGTTAGGTCTGATTACAGTGTGAAGGGTTAGGTCTGATTACAGTGTGAAGGGTTAGGTCTGATTACAGTGTGAAGGGTTAGGTCTGATTACAGTGTGAAGGGTTAGGTCTGATTACAGTGTGAAGGGTTAGGGTTAGGTCTGATTACAGTGTGAAGGGTTAGGGTTAGGTCTGATTACAGTGTGATTTGTTGAGTGTCTGATTACAGTGAAGGTTAGGTCTGATTACAGTGTGAAGGGTTAGGTCTGATTACAGTGTGAAGGGTTAGGTCTGATTTCAGTGTGAAGGGTTAGGGTTAGGTCTGATTACAGTGTGAAGGGTTAGGTCTGATTGCAGTGTGAAGGGTTAGGTCTGATTTCAGTGTGAAGGGTTAGGTCTGATTACAGTGTGAAGGGTTAGGGTTAGGTCTGATTACAGTGTGAAGGGTTAGGTCTGATTACAGTGTGAAGGGTTAGGTCTGATTACAGTGTGAAGGGTTAGGTCTGATTACAGTGAAGGGTGAAGGGTTAAGGGTTATGTCTGATTACAGTGTGAAGGGTTAGGTCTGATTACAGTGTGAAGGGTTAGGTCTGATTACAGTGTGAAGGGTTAGGTCTGATTACAGTGTGAAGGGTTAGGCCTGATTACAGTGTGAAGGGTTAGGGTTAGGTCTGATTACAGTGTGACGGGTTAGGTCTGATTACAGTGTGAAGGGTTAGGCCTGATTACAGTGTGAAGGGTTAGGGTTAGGTCTGATTACAGTGTGAAGTGTTAGGCCTGATTACAGTGTGAAGGGTTAGGCCTGATTACAGTGTGAAGGGTTAGGTCTGATTACAGTGTGAAGGGTTAGGTCTGATTACAGTGTGAAGGGTTATGTCTGATTACAGTGTGAAGGGTTAGGTCTGATTACAGTGTGAAGGGTTAGGTCTGATTACAGTGTGAAGGGTTAGGTCTGATTACAGTGTGAAGGGTTAGGCCTGATTACAGTGTGAAGGGTTAGGTCTGATTACAGTGTGAAGGGTTAGGCCTGATTACAGTGTGAAGGTTTAGGGTTAGGTCTGATTACAGTGTGAAGGATTAGGTCTGATTACAGTGTGAAGGGTTAGGGTTAGGTCTGATTACAGTGTGAAGGGTTATGTCTGATTACAGTGTGAAGGGTTAGGTCTGATTACAGTGTGAAGGGTTAGGGTTAGGTCTGATTACAGTGTGAAGGGTTATGCCTGATTACAGTGTGATTTGTTAGGTCTAATTACAGTGTGAAGGGTTAGGTCTGATTACAGTGTGAAAGATTAGGTCTTATTACAGTGTGAAGGGTTAGGGTTAGGTCTGATTACAGTGTGAAGGGTTAGGTCTGATTACAGTGTGAAGGGTTAGGTCTGATTACAGTGTGACGGGTTAGGTCTGATTACAGTGTGAAGGGTTAGGTCTGATTACAGTGTGAAGGGTTAGGTCTGATTTCAGTGTGAAGGGTTAGGGTTAGGTCTGATTACAGTGTGAATGGTTAGGTCTGTTAGGTCTGATTGCAGTGTGAAGGGTTAGGTCTGATTTCAGTGTGAAGGGTTAGGGTTAGTGTGAAGGGTGGTCTGATTACAGTGTGAAGGGTTAGGTCTGATTACAGTGTGAAGGGTTAGGGTTGAAGGTCTGATTACAGTGTGAAGGGGTTAGGGTTAGGTCTGATTACAGTGTGACGGGTTAGGGTTAGGTCTGATTACAGTGTGAAGGGTTAGGTCTGATTACAGTGTGAAGGGTTAGGGTTAGGTCTGATTACAGTGTGAAGGGTTAGGTCTGATTACAGTGTGAAGGGTTAGGTCTGATTTCAGTGTGAAGGGTTAGGGTTAGGTCTGATTACAGTGTGAAGGGTTAGGTCTGATTACAGTGTGAAGGGTTAGGTCTGATTACAGTGTGAAGGGTTAGGTCTGATTACAGTGTGAAGGGTTAGGTCTGATTACAGTGTGAAGGGTTAGGGTTAGGTCTGATTACAGTGTGACGGGTTAGGTCTGATTACAGTGTGAAGGGTTAGGTCTGATTACAGTGTGAAGGGTTAGGGTTAGGTCTGATTACAGTGTGAAGGGTTATGTCTGATTACAGTGTGAAGGGATAGGTCTGATTACAGTGTGAAGGGTTAGGTCTGATTACAGTGAAGGGTTAGGTCTGATTACAGTGTGAAGGGTTAGGTCTGATTACAGTGTGAAGGGTTAGGTCTGATTACAGTGTGAAGGGTTAGGTCTGATTACAGTGTGAAGGGTTAGGTCTGATTACAGTGTGAAGGGTTAGGTCTGATTACAGTGTGAAGGGTTAGGCCTGATTACAGTGTGAAGGTTTAGGGTTAGGTCTGATTACAGTGTGAAGGAATATGTCTGATTACAGTGTGAAGGGTTAGGGTTAGGTCTGATTACAGTGTGAAGGGTTATGTCTGATTACAGTTTGAAGGGTTAGGTCTGATTACAGTGTGAAGGGTTAGGGTTAGGTCTGATTACAGTGTGAAGGGTTATGCCTGATTACAGTGTGATTTGTTAGGTCTAATTACAGTGTGAAGGGTTAGGTCTGATTACAGTGTGAAAGATTAGGTCTTATTACAGTGTGAAGGGTTAGGGTTAGGTCTGATTACAGTGTGAAGGGTTAGGTCTGATTACAGTGTGAAGGGTTAGGTCTGATTACAGTGTGACGGGTTTAGGTCTGATTACAGTGTGAAGGGTTAGGTCTGATTACAGTGTGAAGGGTTAGGTCTGATTTCAGTGTGAAGGGTTAGGGTTAGGTCTGATTACAGTGTGAATGGTTAGGTCTGATTGCAGTGTGAAGGGTTAGGTCTGATTTCAGTGTGAAGGGTTAGGGTTAGGTCTGATTACAGTGTGAAGGGTTAGGTCTGATTACAGTGTGAAGGGTTAGGGTTAGGTCTGATTACAGTGTGACGGGTTAGGGTTAGGTCTGATTACAGTGTGAAGGGTTAGGTCTGATTACAGTGTGAAGGATTAGGTCTGATTACAGTGTGAAGGGTTAGGGTTAGGTCTGATTACAGTGTGAAGGGTTAGGTCTGATTACAGTGTGAAGGGTTAGGTCTGATTTCAGTGTGAAGGGTTAGGGTTAGGTCTGATTACAGTGTGAAGGGTTAGGTCTGATTACAGTGTGAAGGGTTAGGTCTGATTACAGTGTGAAGGGTTAGGTCTGATTACAGTGTGAAGGGTTAGGGTTATGTTATGTTGATGGTATCTGTGTTATTTCTGTCCTGCCGACTGTGTGTGTGTGTGTGTGTGTGTGTGTGTGTGTGTGTGTGTGTGTGTGTGTGTGTGTGTGTAGCAGCCTGACCAAGACAGTGGAGATCTCAGGAGAACACGGTCCGCTGGGGATCCACGTTGTTCCTTATGTCTCCTCTCTCAGCGGACGGTGAGTACATCATCCCTCTCTCTGTCATCCCTTTATAGTACATCATCCCTCTCTCTGTCATCCCTTCAATAGTACATCATCCCCCTCTCTGTCATCCCTTTAATAGTACATCATCCCCCACTCTGTAATCCCTTTATAGTACATCATCCCTCTCTCTGTCATCCCTTTAATAGTACATCATCCCCCACTCTGTCATCCATTTATAGTACATCATCCATCTCTGTAATCCCTTTATAGTACATCATCCCTCTCTCTGTCATCCCTTTATAGTACATAATCCCCTCTCTGTCATCCCTTTAATAGTACATCATCCCCCACTCTGTCATCCCTTTAATAGTACATCGTCCCCCAGTCTGTCATCCATTTATAGTACATCATCCATCTCTGTAATCCATTTATAGTACATCATCCCTCTCTCTGTCATCCCTTTATAGTACATCATCCCCCTCTCTGTCATCCCTTTATAGTACATCATCCCCCTCTCTGTCATTCCTTTAATAGTACATCGTCCCCCAGTCTGTCATCCCTTTATAGTACATCATCCCTCTGTCTGTCATCCCTTTATAGTACATCATCCCCCTCTCTGTCATCCCTTTAATAGCACATCATCCCTCTCTCTGTCATCCCTATATAGTACATCATCCCCCTCTCTGTCATCCCTTTAATAGTACATCATCCCTCTCTCTGTCATCCCTTTATAGTACATCATCCCATAATCTTTTTCTCAGTTCAGAGACAGTGTAGATATGACTACATTCCTGACTGCCAATCGTCTAGTCTGGAGGAAATTTACTTTAATAAAGGACACAAC
>NC_056431.1:78523937-78531437 GCF_018296145.1 Oncorhynchus tshawytscha
AAGTCTGAGTAAAGCAGGAAGTCTTGAGTAAAGCAGGAAGTCTTGAGTAAAGCAGGAAGTCTTGAGTAAAGCAGGAAGTCTTGAGTAAAACAGGAAGTCTTGAGTAAAACAGGAAGTGTGAATAGTTCCATATGTTGTTGTCAGTAGTATGGTTTACTGCCAGTTCTGAGTGGTGTGTTCTCCTCAGGGCACAGGAAGTGTTCCGTTATGCTATGCGGTCCCCCATGGTGCGTCTGGAAGTAGTTCCTGTCTCCAACAGGGAGAGGTACGAGAAGAGCCTGATTGGTCAGCTCTTCAACCAATCAGGCAGTCCCAAAGCCATACCCAAGACTTCCTCTAAGGAGCCTCCTTCAATCAAACCTGCCTTTAAGCCCTCTGACTCTCCTACTGCCCGAATGGCTGAGGACAGCAGCAGCCTAGAGGGCCGACCAATGGGATCCCCCCATCTCGCCCACCCTGTCCCCGTCAGCCTATCCCCTGTCCCCAAGGAGAAGAGTGACAGCCCACTCCTGAAGAGGAGTCCCACCTTCTCTACCCTGGTGGGCTTCACCAGCAAGAAGGGAGGGAAGAGACTGAAGATCGATTTAAAGAAAGGTAAGGAGGTATGAGGAGGGGGAGGAGGAGGGATGATGTGGGATGGGGAGGAGGGATGCGGAGGGGGAGGAGGAGGGGGAGGAGGAGGGATGATGTGGGATGTGGAGGAGGAATGATGTGGGATGGGGAGGAGGGATGAGGTGGGGGAGGAGGAGGAATGATGTGGGAATGGGGAGGAGGGATGTGGGATGGGGAGGAGGAGGGATGATGTGGGATGGGGAGGAGGGATGAGGAGGAGGAGGGATGATGTGGGATGTGGAGGAGGGATGAGGAGGGGGAGGAGGAGGGATGATGTGGGATGGGGAGGAGGGATGAGGAGGAGGAGGGATGATGTGGGATGGGGAGGAGGGATGAGGTGGGGGAGGAGGAGGAATGATGTGGGATGGGGAGGAGGGATGAGGAGGGGGAGGAGGAGGGATGATGTGGGATGGGGAGGAGGGATGAGGAGGAGGAGGGATGATGTGGGATGTGGAGGAGGGATGAGGAGGGGGAGGATGATGTGGATGTGGAGGAGGGAAGAGGAGGGATGGGGATGGGGAGGAGGGAGGAGGAGGAGGGATGATGTGGGATGTGGAGGAGGGATGAGGAGGGGATGTGGAGGATGGGAAGAAGAGAGGGATGATGTGGGATGGGGAGGAGGAGGGATGATGTGGGATGTGGAGGAGGGATGATGTGGGACAGGGAAGAGGGAAGAGGAGGGGGAGGAGGAGTGATGATGTGGCATGTGAAGGAGGGATGAGGAGGGGTGATGTGGGATGGGGAGGGGCTATGAGGAGGGATGTGGAGGGATGTGGAGGAGGGATGATGTGGGACGGGGAAGAGGAGGGGGAGGAGGAGGGATGATGTGGGGACGGGGAAGAGGAGGGGGAGGAGGAGGGATGATGTGGGATGGGGAGGAGGGATGAGGAGGGGTGATGTGGGATGGGGAGGAGCTATGAGGAGGGGGAAGAGGAGGGATGATGTGGGATGGGAGGGGGAGGAGGAGGGATGATGTGGGATGGGGAGGAGGAGGGATGAGGAGGATGGATGATGTGAGATGGGATTTCACCCCACTAGGTAGACAGCTGGCTGGATGAGGTTGTGATTTCACCCCACTAGGTAGACAGCTGGCTGGATGAGGTCATGATTTCACCACACTAGTTAGACAGCTGGCTGGAATAGGTCATGATTTCACCCACTAGTTACTAGGTAGACAGCTGGCTGGATGAGGTCATGATTTCACCACACTAGTTAGACAGCTGGCTGGATGAGGTCATGATTTCACCCCACTAGGTAGACAGCTGGCTGGATGAGGTCATGATTTCACCACACTAGGTAGACAGCTGGCTGGATGAGGTCATGATTTCACCCCACTAGGTAGACAGCTGGCTGGATGAGGTCGTGATTTCACCCTACTTCGTCAGTTCAGTTTGTATTGATCCAGCTGTAGCTGGGTGATATGAATTCATTGCAGAAAGCAGAGAGAACTGCTGACATTCACTTAAATGGTTTTGCTAAATGACCAACATAAAACAGAATCACACTGCCCAGACTCGGCTGTCGATGCAAGGCTCATGTCTGTCTGTCACTCCCTCCCTCCCTCCCTCCCTCCCTCCCTCCCTCCCTCCCTCCCCCACCCCTCCCTCCCTCCCTCCCACACCCTCCCTCCCTCCCTCCACCCTCACACATCACACACACACACACTCACACACTCACACACTCACACACACACACACACACACACACACACACACACACACACACACACACACACACACCACACGCGTTGTGCTGAGTGTGTCTTTTTTCAGTCAGTCTCAGCAGGCTGCTTTTCCTTTAGTGACCACCCCTCTTCTCCTCTCCCCCCCTCATCCTCTCCCTCCCCCTCATCCCCCTCCCCCCTCATCCTCTCCTCCCCCTCATCCTCCCCTCCCCCTCATCCTCTCCTCCTGACCCCCACCTGATCCCTGCCTGTCCACCAGGAGATGGAGCCTTATGTGGGTTTAAATCTATCCTGATGGAGCCGCACGCACACACACACACACACACACACACACACACACACACACATTGAAACTGATTAGAGCTTTATGTCACAGATCCTGATAACCTCCTAGATGCCCTCATCACTCGCGATAACCTCCTAGATGCCCTCATCCCTCGCGATAACATCCTAGACGCCTCATCCCTCGCGATAACCTCCTAGACACCCTCATCACTCGCGATAACCTCCTAGACGCCCTCATCACTCGCGATAAACTCCTAGACGCCCCTCATCATCACTCGCGATAACCTCCCTCATCACTCGACATCCTCCCTCATCACTCGCGATAACTTCCTAGATGCCCTCATCACTCGCGATAACTTCCTAGATGCCCTCATCACTCGCGATAACTTCCTAGACACCCTCATCACTCAGGATAACCCTGTAGACGCCCTCATCACTCGCGATAACCTCCTGGAGGGCCTCGTCACTCGCGATAACCTCCTAGACATCCTCATCACTCGTGATAACCTCCTAGACATCCTCATCACTCGCGATAACCTCCTGGAGGGCCTCGTCACTCCCGATAACCTCCTAGACATCCTCATCACTCGCGATAACCTCCTAGACATCCTCATCACTCGCGATAACCTCCTAGACATCCTCATCACTCCCGATAACCTCCAGGACATCCTCATCACTCGCGATAACCTCCTAAATTCCCTCGTCACTCGCGATAACCTCCCATCTCAGGTGTGTGTGTTTCATTAGGCCCTTACACACCACTTCACAGCAACACAACTGAGTACTGAAGACTAGGGTTGTAAAGTAATCAGGACTTGTATTAAAGCCAGATTCCATTAATGGAAGCCAACAGAGATGATGACATGTTGGTAAAAACGATGAAGTGACAGTTGCTTTTAAAACATAAACACACCGGTGCTGTCTGGGGCACAGGAAACTGAATCACAGGCTAAGGATTTTAGCTTAGCTCTCCTCTCTATCTTGATATCCCTTCTTCCCTCCTCTCGTCTGCCCCCTCCCCCTGTCTCCCTCCCTCCCCCTCCCCCTCTTTCTCCCTTCCCCCTCCCCCCCTCCCCCCCTCTTTTATCCCCCCCCCTCCCCCCTCTCTCTCTCCCCCTATCCCCCCCTCCCCCTCTCCCCCCCTCCCCCTTGCCCCCAACTCTCTCTCCCTCCCCCCCCCCCCCCCCCCTCTCTCTCCCTCCCCCTATCCCCCCCTCTCTCCCCCCCTCCCCCTTGCCCCCAACTCTCTCTCCCTCCCCCTATCCCCCTCTCTCTCCCTCCCCCTATCCCCCCTCTCTCCCCTCCCCCTATCCCCCCCTCTCTCCCCCTCCCCTTGCCCCCAACTCTCCCTCCCATCCTATTCTCAGCCACTGGTAAATGTGTTCACATGTTACATTAAACTCCTGTCTCCTAAACCCAGCCCTCTGTAATCTTCCAGACTTGGTCATGCAACATATATCACCGTGGCAGGGTCAAGCCAGGTCATATCACAGTGAAGGTGCATATCCTATCGCAGGGTCAAGCCAGGTCATATCACAGTGAAGGTGCATATCCTATCGCAGGGTCAAGGGGACTAAGTACCGAGGCATATCACTGGGTACTGCGCTGGAGGCTGAGGGCATATCACTGGGTACTGCGCTGGAGGCTGAGGGCATATCACTGGGTACTGCGCTGGAGGCTGAGGGCATATCACTGGGTACTGCGCTGGAGGCTGCTGCGCTGGAGGCTGAGGGCATATCACTGGGTACTGCGCTGGAGGCTGAGGGCATATCACAGGGTACTGCGTTGGAGGTTGAGGGCATATCACTGGGGTACTGCGCTGGAGGCTGAGGGCATATCACTGGGTACTGCGCTGGAGGCTGAGGGCATATCACTGGGTACTGCGCTGGAGGCTGAGGGCATATCACTGGGTACTGCGCTGGAGGCTGAGGGCATATCACTGGGTACTGCGCTGGAGGCTGAGGGCATATCACTGGGTACTGCGCTGGAGGCTGAGGGTATATCACGGTACTGAGCTGGAGGCTGAGGGTATATCACTGGGTACTGCGCTGGAGGCTGAGGGCATATCACGGTACTGAGCTGGAGGCTGAGGGTATATCACAGCTGGAGGCTGAGGGTATATCACAGCTGGAGGCTGAGGGCGTATCACAGCTGGAGGCTGAGGGCATATCACAGCTGGAGGCTGAGGGCGTATCACTGGGTACTGCGCTGGAGGCTGAGGGGGTATCACAGCTGGAGGCTGTGGGCATATCACGGTACTGAGCTGGAGGCATATCACAGGGTTCTGAGCTGGAGACTGAGGTCATATCACAGCTGGAGGCTGAGGGAATATCTCAGGTCCAGGGGATGGGGTTATATACAGGGCTGGGGTTATATCTCAGGGGCTGGGGTTATATCTCAGGGGCTGGGGTTATATCTCAGGGGCTGGGGTTATATCTCAGGGGCTGGGGTTATATCTCAGGGGCTTATATCAGGGGCTGGGGTTATATCTGGGGTTATATCAGGGGCTGGGGTTATATCAGGGGCTGGGGTTATATCTCAGGGGCTGGGGTTATATCAGGGGCTGGGGTTATATCAGGGGATAGGGTTATATCTCAGGTCCAGGGGCTGGGGTTATATCTCAGGACCAGGGGCTGGGGTGGGGTATATCAGGGGCTGGGGTTATATCAGGGGCTGGGGTTATATATCAGGTCCAGGGGCTGGGGGGTTATATCAGGGGCTGGGGGGCTTATATCAGGGGCTGGGGTTATATCTCAGGTCCAGGGGCTGGGGTTATATCTCAGGACCAGGGGCTGGGGTTATATCAGGGGCTGGGGTTATATCAGGGGCTGGGGTTATATATCAGGTCCAGGGGCTGGGGTTATATCTCAGGACCAGGGGCTGGGGTTATATCAGGGGCTGGGGTTATATCAGGGGCTGGGGTTATATCTCAGGTCCAGGGGCTGGGGTTATATCTCAGGTCCAGGGGCTGAGGTTATATCAGGGGCTGGGGTCATTTCAGGGGCTGGGGTTATATATCAGGTTCAGGGGCTGGGGTTATATCTCAGGGGCTGGGGTTATATCAGGGGCTGGGGTTATATCAGGGGCTGTTTTTTCTCAGGGGCTGGGGTTATATCTCAGGTCGAGGGGCTGGGGTTATATCTCAGGTCCAGGGGCTGGGGTTATATCAGGGGCTGGGGTTATATCAGGGGCTGGGGTTATATCTCAGGTCCAGGGGCTGGGGTTATATCTCAGGTCCAGGGGCTGGGGTTATATCTCAGGTCCAGGGGCTGGGGTTATATCAGGGGCTGAGGTTATATCTCAGGTCCAGGGGCTGGGGTTATATCTCAGGTCCAGGGGCTGGGGTTATATCTCAGGTCCAGGGGCTGGGGTTATATATCAGGGGCTGAGGTTATATCTCAGGTCCAGGGGCTGGGGTTATATCTCAGGTCCAGGGGCTGGGGTTATATCAGGGGCTGGGGTTATATCAGGGGCTGGGGTTATATCAGGGGCTGAGGTTGTATCTCAGGTCCAGGGGCTGGGGTTATATCAGGGCTGGGGTTATATCAGGGGCTGAGGTTATATCTCAGGTCCAGGGGCTGAGGTTATATCTCAGGTCCAGGGGCTGGGGTTATATCTCAGGTCCAGGGGCTGGGGTTATATCAGGGGCTGAGGTTACATCTCAGGTCCGGGGCTGGGGATATATCAGGGGCTGAGGTTATATCTCAGGTCCAGGGGCTGGGTTTATATCTCAGGTCCAGGGGCTGGGGTTATATCACAGGGCTGTGGCTGGGAAGGCTGAAGAGACCACGTCCGAGAGGAATTCAGCAAACCTGGTCCTCGCCTTAATTCTGAATTCAACCATAGGGTTAGTTTAACCTGATCCTCATCCTAATTCTGAATTCAACCTTAGGGTTAGGTTAACCTGAGCCTCGCCCTAATTCTGAATTCAACCTTAGGGTTAGGTTAACCTGAGCCTCGCCCTAATTCTGAATTCAACCTTAGGGTTAGGTTAACCTGAGCCTCGCCCTAATTCTGAATTCAACTTTAGGGTTAGCCTTCTCCAATAGAGCATTAACCCAATAAAGTTGATCTTCTATTCTATCCTTTTTTATCCTGTTGTCTCATTTTACCTAGATTATGGAGTATCATGGTGTAATGGAGTATCATGGTGTAGTAATGGAGTATCATGGTGTAATGGAGTATCATGGTGTAGTAATGGAGTATCATGGTGTAATGGAGTATCATGGTGTAGTAATGGAGTATCATGGTGTAGTAATGGAGTATCATGGTGTAGTAATGGAGTATCATGGTGTAGTAATGGAGTATCATGGTGTAGTAATGGAGTATCATGGTGTAATGGAGTATCATGGTGTAATGGAGTATCATGGTGTAATGGAGTATCATGGTGTAGTAATGGAGTATCATGGTGTAGTAATGGAGTAGTATGGTGCAATAATGTAGTATTATGGTGTAGTAACAGGGTATTGTGGTGCAATAATGGAGTAGTATTGTGTAGTAATGTAGTAGTAATGGAGTATTGTGGTGTAGCAATGGAGTATCAAAATAGTATCGTGGTGTAGTAATGTAGTATTATGGTGTAGTAATGGAGTATTATGGTGTAGTAATATAGTATTATGGTGTAGTAATGGAGTAGTAATATAGTAGTGTGGTGTAATGGAGTATTTAGGTTTAGTAATGGATTATTATGGTGTAGCAATGGAGTAGTAATATAGTAGTGTGGTGTAAGCAGTATTATGGTGTAGTAATGTATTATTATGGTGTAGTAATGTAGTATTATGGTGTAGCAATGGGGTATTATGGTGTAGTAATATAGTAGCAATGGAATATTATGGTATAGTAATGTAGTAGTATTGTGTAGTAATACAAAATCATTGTTATGGTGTAGTAATGGAGTATCATGGTGTAGTAATGGAGTA